>NC_091350.1:23751093-23858593 GCF_038502225.1 Cherax quadricarinatus | reverse complement strand
AATATTGATTGTTGAGTCACACACACCACACACACACACACACACACACACACACACACACACACACACACACACACACACACACACACACACACACACACTTTAGTTTAATATCTTTATGCACCCCATACCCATCCTGTGGGCGGTAGTCAAAAGATTACAAAGGTACATAATGGGTCCAGTGACTGGACCCCAAAGTTATGATAGCTGAACTAGTTACAAAGGTAATGAACTCCAGGTAGATCTGGTCACTAATCATGGCAAGTTACAGAGGTAATGAATCAGCTTCACTCCTATACATGGTTACAGTCATGAACAAATTACAAAGTAATGAACCACTGATACGTCCACACCTGGTCACAATTGTAATGAGTTATAAATACAAATATTAAGTGGATCATACACCCACACTAGCGCGCGCGCGCACATACACACACGAGGGCGCACGCACGGACATGTGCACACGAGCGTACAAATATATGCATACACACAAGGACGCACACCCACACACACACACCCACACACACACACACCAACACCCACACACACACACCCTCACACACACCCACACACACACCCTCACACACACCCACACACACATACACACATACACACATACACATATATAGGAGTCGAATAGTAATCGGTTACCTATTTTCTTAATTTTGAGCAGGAGAAGCACGTGTAAGGAGACCTGTCTATATGTCCTGTACTTCCCTCAATGCAACATTGAACAGCCGACTAACACCACGTATTTGTCAATAACAGATGGCCTGAGGAGCTGGTCTATGGAGACTTGCGTGTATGTCTAAATTCCCTGATGATTGAACCTACCTTAATGCATTTTAATGGTTTCGCTTAATCTTACCTCAAAAACAGTAAGCAAAACTGCAGATAACTTCAGAGAAAAGAGAGCCTCAACAAAATATAGCGTATAGAGAGAGAATAAACAATTATAACTTCATTACTTGATTAAGATCTCTTCCGGTAGGTTCTATAATGACATAAAATGTCTATGATCAGTTACCAAAGGTAAAAAGAGAGGTGGTTATGATTATGATTAATCATTCCAAAAATCTCTTTCGAAGTTCACTGCATGTGGCAGGACTTGATGAAATAACATATAACCTTGTATTCCGGGGAACGACACTTACCAACTTCGGATAGACGCTCGTACTTATTTGGGGTCTCGCTGAGCGACATATACTTCGCTGTAGATTGGTATGCAGGTTGGAATACCCCTATGAATTGAGGTATATATATATATATATATATATATATAT
The DNA here is from genome assembly GCF_038502225.1 of Cherax quadricarinatus. Classification (NCBI taxonomy): domain Eukaryota; kingdom Metazoa; phylum Arthropoda; class Malacostraca; order Decapoda; family Parastacidae; genus Cherax; species Cherax quadricarinatus. The sequence continues at coordinate 23,857,310 of NC_091350.1, read as the reverse complement.
ATATATATATATATATATATATATATATATATATATATATATATATATATATATATATATATATATATATATATATATATATATATATATATTAGCCAAATTCTGATATATATATATATATATATATATATATATATATATATATATATATATATATATATATATATATATATATATATATATATATATATATATATATATATATATATATATATATATGTCGTGCCGAATATGTAAAACTGGTCAATTAGCAAGAACTCATTTAAAATTAAGTCCTTTCTAAAATTTTCTCTTATACGTTTAAAGATATATTTTTTTCATTCATGTTAATGTAAAAAATTTTAATTTTACTCCAAAAGAATCTTAGAAAACTTACCTAACCTTAATATAACAAGAACAATTTATTTTAGCCTAACCCAACTAAATATATTTTAGATTTGTTTACAATAATTTAATACTAAACAAACACAGTGAAATATATTTTTTTCGATAGGTTCAGAATGATTTTGGCGAAATTATTGCATTCACAAATTTTCATTTGTCCTATATGGCAAGATGAGCGTTGCTATTTAAGCCAAGATAGCAAGTTCTGCCTATTCGGCACGATATATATATATATATATATATATATATATATATATATATATATATATATATATATATAAACACTGATCTCTGGCTGAAGAAGACTCGAACCTACGAACCTTGGAACAAGGTATGCAGTGCTTTACCAATCTACCCACACTGGACCAATACCTTGGAGTCCAGCTTGCGCTAGACTTTGATCCAAGGCAACCAGCTTTCAGGGAGAAGGCTTACAGCTTTTCATCTCATCCTCTGCATGCATCAGCCTTACTAGAGATATTAACAATGCAAGGAATTCGCAAGAGCAGGCGAAATATACACAAACATTGATCTCTGGCTGAAGGAGACTTGAGCCTACGAACCTTGGAACAAGGTACGCAGTGCTTTACCAATCTACCCACACTGGACCAATACCTTGGAGCCCAGCTTGCGCTAGACTTTGATGCAAGGCAGCCAGCTTTCAGGGAGAAGGCTTACAGCTTTTCGTCTCATCTCCTGCATGCATCAGCCTTACTAGAGATATTAACAATGCAAGGAATTCGCAAGAGCAGGCGAAATATACACAAACACTGATCTCTGGCTGAAGGAGACTCGAACCTACGAACCTTGGAACAAGGTTTGTGTATATTTCGCCCGCTCTTGCGAATTCCTCATTATCGGTTAGCCACATTCTATTAGACTGCCCACTTTATCAACGAGCACGCAGAATATACCTCCAACGTAGTGTTCACTCCGCTGCTCTCTCTTTACCTTCCCTTCTCGCTGATGGACCCACCTTTCATCCGGACTCTCTCATTAACTTTTTGACAACAACTGACTTACTTCACAAACTCTGATGATACCTTCAGCCCTTTCTACCTCAATCTCTTGCTGCCCTCTACCCCCGCACTATCCCCTGCCCTGCTGTTTTCTGTAACCTATTGATCATCCCTCCCCTCTTCTGCTGCCCGATACCCTCGCTTCCTTCTCTACCCTGCAGCGCTGTATAGCCCTTGTGGCTTAGCGCTTCTTTTTGATTATAATAATAATTGCGAATACCTTGCATATATATATATATATATATATATATATATATATATATATATATATATATATATATATATATATATATATATATATATATATATATATATATATCAGAATTTGGCTAACAAAAAGGTTAAGTTACTTCAGGTGAGGTTATGATGCGTTTCTAGAGTAAGTTTGGTGGAAAAATATAAATATTTATGTTATCTTCAATGATTATCAAAATATTTATGATTCTCTAATATACTTTGTTGGAAAAGAATAATTTTTAAGTGAGTTCGGCTTATTAGGCGCAAATAATATATACTAGGTAATATATATTAGGCATGGAGTCGATGTGTTCAGTTCGTTCGTGTTGAGAGAAGTGCAATATATTCGCCGAGATGGTGTTGACTTACTGATTACCTCAAACTGGTCCTCATCTTCCACCGTTCTCTGCACTGGACTGAAGAAGCTACTGGTTGAGGGACTGATTAAGTCATTTTTTGTATATAGTTCAACAGTCTTCACATCATGTTGTTGTGTTGGATTGATAAAGCCACTGAATGGGGTAACGTCTACACATAAAGATACCCAGATGTTGCACATGTGTCTAATTCTTCATGTTTTCGGTATTGGATACCATTGATATACAACAGAAAAGTGTGCCGTAGTGACTAGAATTACTGGCAGCCACGACCCTCACCAGAAATCTCTTCTGTTTGAAGAGAAGGTACAACCAGTGGATTAATTATGTAATAAATTCATCCTTGAGGAAACTAAGACATACAACCAGTATCTTGACACTTTCGAGTATCCTGATGGAAAGTACTGGGTCAGATTACACTGGAAGGTAAACTAACCACAATTATCCAATTTTCGCATGACTTACGGCGAGCTGAAGGCTCAGATTCATGAGCTAGGAAAGAACGCGAACAGTTAGCCGCTTCCTTAAAAAAAAAAATATTTATAAGGGCCGAAAAGGATTCTCAATCCGCCCCTTTGTGCGTCGTGTATAATTGCAGTGAACATGCGTCTAGTGATGTGGCCAACCTCAATGATTGATAACTGGGCCTTCCGTGACAGAGAAGTTAGGCGACGTGTTAATTAAATTTTACACGAATTCTTATGCCTACACTGCCGATATCTTGGAAGCTTCATTGAAAGAGGCTTTACAACAGGTGAATCGAAACTACACTCGTCGCTACTTCGTCGCCTTTCTTCCTGGAAGCTTCGCATAACACACTTTTGAGAAAATCAATGAGTTCACTTAAAACCGCCTTGAGTAAGAGTTTCTATGTAGACAACCATCAAGGGAACGTGGCCACCGAGGAAGATTTAGAGGACCTTTACAGTTAATCAAACAAGGAAATGATTAGCGCTAACATGCCACTCAGATGCTGGAATACGAATTCAGTCGTGTTGAAGGAAGTCGGACGTTCCTGAAGCTGAAGTCCTGAGTAGTTGTAACATACTTGGGCTGTTATGGCATACAGAGATACATTCCTTACACCTCAAGGTGGTGAACTTCAGCCCTAATAATGACCTAACCAATCTTCGTTTACCCGAAGAGTCTCGTTGATTTGATCCACTGGGACTTATTACCTCCGTCCCCATATAAGGCAAGATTGTGATACAGGAGGCGTGTAGACTGAAGCAGGGATGGGATTAGAGTTTACTCATTGAGATACGTGAGGCTGGGGATGACATTGTTGTGGAGTTCAACCAGCTCCACCAGATTAAATTCCCGAGACATGTGGGCCGAGAAGGCAAGACCTACACGTTGCATGTGTTCTGTGACGCATCCACAGTCGAGTATGGTGCGGCTGCCTGTGTCAGCGACTCAGAAGGAAGTAGTTACTCACATCTAAAGTCAACTAAACTGTCTATCTCCACAAAGTATTAAAACCACCTCAGTCCCTCACTGGTTAAAAAATAATAGAAATAAGCCAGTTTTCGTGCAGAATCGAATGGCAGAGATTTGGGAAATGCAATTTAATTATCTCTTCCTTCATGTCCCTACCAAGGAAAACCCAGCTGACATGTTGTCACGTGGGGTCCCACTCAATATATTCCTGGGTAATGAGTTATGGATCCCTGGACCAGCTGGTTGCCGAATGAAGGGAAAGAACAGGTGGACTGGGGAGAATTGAAAAATAAAATCGAATAACGAATAATAAAAATTTCTTACAGAAATATAGTGTATAAAGCTGACGACATTTTAATTCATTTCGTTTGTTTCTACCATTTTATAAGAGGTTTTAAGAAATATTATTAGTATTGTGTCAATGTTTAGAAATATCGCAACCTGCTAGAGGCCAGAGACTGATAGTCTGCCTTTAGTTAATAATAAAATCAGGATTTGTTTGGATGCTGCTCATCGCTCCTTCTAATTTCGTTGATCAAGGGTTTGTTTTCAGCCGAAATCACACTTAAAACCCTAATTTTTGAAGGGGTGGACCGGTAAGCCAGTGGAAGGCCTCGGTCAGATGACCAAAAACTACAACGGCGGGTCATGATATGGCTAAAACCCGCGTCGACTCACGAAATCGTAATGGCACAATCGCAAACAAACCGGGATAGAACCCGCGATCAGAGTCATAAAACTCCAGACCGACACGCTAGCCACTGGGCCAGCTAGCTACAATACGATTCATCCAACTAGATATATAAATATACCTAGTTGGTATATTTATGGTATATAAATATACCAACTAGGTATATTTATATACCAATTTATGGTATATAAATATACCTAGTTGGATGAATCTTATTGTAACCAGCTGGCCCAGTAGCTTAAGCATCGGTCTGGAGTTTTATGACTGCAGGTTCTATCCCCGCCCGTGGTATGGTTTAACCCGCGTCGTCCTGTTGCCTGACAAACCTTACCTAGGCGAAATCATGTTTCCAGTGGAAAGCTGATGTTGAGTATCGGGGAGAGTTTGAGGAAGGAGCGATGTCTCATGACCTTTCGTAACGATAATTAACACTTAGTTTTTCTCAAAAGTAAGTTATTCTCCCATTTGTAACATTTTCTTCATTATTTATGAATAGTTTGGTAGGATGTTTAGACACAGTTCTCCAGGAATATTTTTTTTTTCAAACCCATAGATGGAATTTGTAATAGACTTTACTGCTTATGTTCTATTTATTTTAAAATAATCCCCCCCAAAAAAAACATTCGAAATTAAGAAATTTTAAGGATGCATTACATTGATAGGTCATTCAGTGCTTTTCTATACAGTACGTTTTTAGCCTTTACTTGTCCATGTAAAGTCAACTACAACATCATAATCATTACCAATTTGGCACAAATTTTACTAAGGTATCACTATATAAAAAAATTCATTATTTTATTTTTCTCTTATTTTTAGGTAAACCTGATGATACTTCTAGTGCTTAACTTTCAATAAAGTAATAATTGAAATCGGCCAATTATTAAAATTTTCCTGGTTTACTCTTGTTCCCTCTCTGAAGGCGACTGGCAGAAACAGTCTGCTTGAGCACAGGTGTCATGCCAAAGTCACATATTGATGGGTTTAAGTACTTCGCGATAGGTAAGCTCTAGAGAGTAACACGTCTTCAGATTCCTTGAGATCAAGAGAAAGAATAAGTCCTTTAAACCCTTGAAATATTGGGTAAAGCAAGAAAATAGAGAAGCTTTCTCAGTTGACTATGAATTCCGGACTAAGTCCGGACTCTCGGACTCTGAAGATATGAGGCTCAGAGGAAAGACTCAAAATTGTGCACCTTATACTAGTGTACAAGAATCACTGCCTGACTGGTGGAGTCCAGGATACTCGACGGCAAATTCATCAGTCCTACTGGATACCACATGGAAGACAGTGTAAAGAAACAGCTGAGGTGCTTTTTGCCCAGTCGCTACACTGACGGACGTCCCTGCCGTTATGCTGGCCACGGACGTCCCTGCCTTTATCCTGGTCTACCACCGAACCCTGCACACAGGCTGCGGCATGCCGCCCCTTTGAAGTCGCCGGGATAGATTACACAGGACCAATTATCCTTACCAAAACACCAGACAAAGTCCCTCTTGAAGTTTATGTGTGTGTTTGCTCACCTGTTCCACCACGAGGGGAATGCATGTAGAGGCCGCCATTAGCATGACTATTGAAGTCGTCATTAAGCGGCTCAGGAGATTTGCAGCTAGGAAGTCATGTCCCAAGTTATTGATTTCAGATCTTGGATCTAGCTTTGTTGTTGGCGCTGCGTGTCGCCTCGTGATATTCGATCAAGCATACGCCATGCAAATGTTACAACAACGACGGTGTCGCTAGAAAAACACTCCTCGCAAGGAGGATTTTATCGGCCTTGTAAAACGATGATTGACGAAGACTTTACATCGTAAACAGAGAGACCTAGATGAGTTCAGGACAGTGGTGACTGAAGTTCAGAAGAGGATTAATAGCTGACCTCTGACATATGTCAGCAATGATCTAGACAACCTAGAAGTGTTCTGTTCATTCCATTTGGCTAACGCGACCGTCTGGAGTTTTGAGACTCTTTGACCGCGGGTTACCCCACCCGTGGTATGGTTTGTCTGCAATCATGTCATTACTGTCTCATGAGTCATTCCATTTGATATGTGAACGTCGTCTCGAGCCAGTACCTCCTAATGCCAGACAGTGATGTATTAAGAGATCATAGCTGCTTCGAGCCCGACCAACTCAGATGTAAGTTTAAGAACCTTAACTGCATCACCGACACTGTGAGATCTAGCATGAGGATTATCTTACATCACTGAGGGTAAGCTGCTATGGCACCGAGGCCCCTAATATTAAGACGTAACTACAACTTGGTGACATAATAATAATTGATGATTACGGCCCAAAGTCCAGATAGCCACTAGGATGGACTGTGGTCATGCATCCTGATGGGTGTAGTACTGTCAGAATAGTTGATGTCCTGAACTAAGGGGCAGTTCATACCAGGACCATATACAGATTAGCACCATATGAATTACACTGTCCATCAGGAGAAATCATGACCCCTCATGGGAGGTGGTGTAAGCAGAGTATGTTGGTAGGGTGTTACCACGTTGTCAAGTCTTCACTCCTGAAGTCCTAATGGTAAGGCTAATTTAGTCATAGGGCCTCAGTTAATCAATATCCAATCTAGAGTGTAATTACGGAGTTAAAACTACACTAGGAATGTAAATTAAGTTGAGGAGTATGTTTAAAGCTTTTTACCATAGGCCTCTACAATTAGGACTTGTCATGTCACACTTGAACGGAGTGGTTGCCGCAAGGCCTGGGGGAGATGAGGTGTCAGCTCCGTGTATTAGTGAATCGTAAATAGACATTCACGGTAATTCAGGAAGGAAGTCATAACCATTTGGTCCAGCAGACATCATTAAGGTAAGCCATTGAGTATGCCAGTTTAAAGACTTTCAGATTCAGATTTTGATGGCTTGTCTGTGATCTAACGACTAGAGAAGCTTCTAAAAGGTTAAGTTAACTGCCCTTTCTGTAGAGGGAAATCATATGGTATCTACGTATGGAAGGGCAAGTGCCTGGAATGGATTGAATTAAAGATTTGATTGATGACTGAATTAATTGGTAGTCAGTCGCGGTGGAAAGCATCTACTCAAGACAAGTGGGTTTTTCTACTGGTGATTCCGTCTACTACTGCTCCACCTCATCTGTCTCCGGTATACAAGTCCAGTCTCCGCGAACATGATGCACTTTTATCGAGATTGATGAACTCAGCACATTGACTCTTGGATGAGGAATTCATTATTTTAAACTCCTCCTCATCTTCCACTGTTCTCTTAATTGGACTGAAGAAGCCGCTGACTGGCGAAGCGATTACAGGATAAAGGTACTCAAATGTTTCACATGTGAGTCATTTATCACTTTAATACTATTGTTTACTCTCGTTATACTAATTCTTTCCCCGCCCCTGTCTCGTATATATTGCGGCACCCTTCCCTTCAAGCTTCTGTGTAACTAGTTAATGATCCAAGTCAGACTGAAACGTCTCCATGAATTTCAGTCTCCAATGTACTGCAAGGAACTTGCAATCCCATTCATTGATAATTGGGACAAATTCAGTAGCATGCATGATATGTATGCAAGGGATGGGGGTTCATCTCTCTGGGGCTGGAGTGGTTGCATTAGCCAGTTCGATTGAGGCGGTAATTGATGACTTGTCTAGGACTTTAAACTGATAGATTATAGAGGTATGGGTGTTTGTGGGAAACAATCAGGCTGCAGCATTAGAGTTGAAAACGTCAGATATTACCAGGATACCTCAGAGATATGTTTAAAAGACAATATTTAAAATAAAGTTGCAAGTAAAGGCAAAGCAACTGCTCGACAAGCATAGAGAGATAGTAGAGGGCAACGAGAGACTAGCTCGCTTAAGGTTTACTATACAAATAATAGGAGTCTAAGAAATAGGATAGATTAGCTAAGATTACTTGCAAGTGCAGGTAATATAGATATTATTGCTATAACAGAGACCTGGTTCAACTTGAAAGATAGAGAAATGCCTTCTGAATGCAACATATAACAAGGTTATAAACTATTCCACACTGACAGGGTCAATAGGAAGGGTGGTGGAGTGGCGATGTATGTCAGAGATAATTTAAACTGTTGTCTTAGACAAGATGTAAGATTAGAAACAACGGACACAGAATTTCTTTGGCTACAGTTTCTCGAAGGTCATGAAAAATTAATTTTGGGTGTGATTTATAGGCCCCCAAACCTTGATAGGGAGTGCAGTAAGCTGTTATGGAACAAAATTCATAAGGCATCTAGATATGAAAATGTTGTGTTAATGGGAGATTTTAACTTTAGATAAATTGACTGGAACAATATGACAGGAAATCTTGAGTCTAGTGACTTTCTTGATAGAGTTCAAGACTGCTTTTTTAAAACAGTTTGTGACAGAACCAACTAGAGGAAACAATCTGCTTGACTTGGTTCTTGCCAACAAAGAATCATTAGTTAATAATCTTGAGGTTAGTGATGAGCTTGGGGAAAGTGATCACAAATCACTTAGTTTCAATATATCAAGTCGCTGTCACAGATTTTTGCTTGGTCAATTTCATGGGTATGAGAAATTACCTGGGTGGGTTAAACTGGGACGACCTAACTATGTGTCAGGTAGGTAGAGTTGGTTGCCAATATGACGTATTTCAGAGCATAATGCTGGCTGCCCAGACGACTTTTGTCCCGAGGAGAGAAATTAGATCTAACAAAAAATGATCCCAAATGTATAAACAATAGATTAAAACATTTCATTGGTCAAAAGAGATGTATATATAGACGTATCAACAGAGGGAAAGTGCAGTTAAAAATCAATATACATAATTAAAGAGAGAATTAAAAAAATGAATAAGAAAAGAAAAAAGGGATTATGAGCATTAAGTCGCAAGGGATTCGAAGACTAACCCAAAAGGGACCTTTCAAGTATACAGAAGTAAGATTAGGGACAAAATAGGCCTACTTAAGAGTAACTCAGTTCAGATCACTAACAGTGATAAGGAAATGTGTGAAATTTTCAATTCATACTTCCTCTCAGTTTTTACTCAGGAAGATACTAGCGAAATTACAGAAATAATAATTATACAGAACAGGATGACAATAAACTATGCACGATTGCAGTAACTAGTGACATGGTCCTCAGAAAAATAGAAAAATTAAAACCTAACAAATCCCCAGGCCCTGATGAACTGTTTGCAATGGTGTTAAAGGAATGTAAAGAGGAACTTGGCGTATCTTTGGCTAATCTTTTCAACATATCACTACAATATGACATGTGCCAGACAAGTGGAAAATGGCAAATGTAATACCTATTTACAAGGCAGGTGACAGTCCTTAGCTTCGAACTATAGACCAATAAGCCTTACCTCCATAGTGGGAAAATTTATGGAATCAATAGTGGCCGAAGCAATTTGTAGCCATCTTGAAAGGCATAAATTGATTAATGAATCTCAACACGGTTTTACAAAGGGGCGTTCCTGTCTTACGAATTTACTAACTTTTTTCGCTAAGGTGTTTCAGGAGGTAGATCATGGTAATGAATATGATATTGTGTATATGGACTTCAGTAAGGCTTTCGATAGAGTTACACATCAGAGACTATTGAGGAAACTTAAGGCACACGAAATAGGAGGAGAAATTTTTTCCTGGGTAGAGGCATGGCTGACAAATAGGCAGCAGAGAGTTTGCATAAATGGGGAGAAATCGGAATGGGGGCACGTCACAAGCGGTGTTCCTCAGGGGTCAGAGTTGGGCCCGTTGTTGTTCACAATCTTCATAAACAACATAGATGAGGGAATAAATAGCAACATAACAAAATTCGCTGATGACACCAAAACTGGCCGTCAAATTCATTCTAATAAGGACATTAGATCACTCGAGGATGATTTGAATAGACTGATGCAGTGGTCGGAGAAGTGGCAGATGCAGTTTAATATTGACAAATGCAAAGTTCTAAGTGTTGGACAGGAAAATAACCATGCCACATATAAACTAAATGATGTAGATCTTAACATTACGGAATGCGAAAAGGATTTAGGAGCTCTGGTTAGCAGTAATCTGAAACCAAGACAACAGTGCCTAAGTGTTCGCTATAAAGCTAACAGAATCCTTTTCTTCATAGCAAGAAGTATAAATAATAGAAGTCCTCAGGTTGTTCTTCAACTCTATATGTATATCTTTGGTTAGGCCTCATTTAGATTATGCTGCACAGTTCTGGTCACCGTATTACAGAATGAATATAAATGCACTGGAAAACATGCAACGGAGGATGACAAAGTTAATCCCATGTATCAGAAATCTTCCCTATGAGGATAGACTGAGGGCCCTGAATCTGCACTCTCTAGAAAGGCGTAGAATTCGGGTGGATATGATAGAGATATATAAATGGAAAGCAAGAATTAATAAAGGGGATGTAATCAGCGTACTAAAAATATCTAACATAGGCAGGACTCGCAGCAATGGTTTTAAATTGGAAAAATTCAAATGCTGAAATTATATAGGAAAGCACTGGTTTGGTAATAGAGTTGAGGATGAGTGGAACAAACTCCCGAGTACCGTCATAGAAACTAAGACGTTGTGTAGTTTTAAAAATAAGTTGGATAAATACATGAGTGGGTGTGGGTGGGTGTGAGTTAGACCTAACTAGCTTGTGCTACTAGGTCGGATGCTGTGCTCCTCCTTTAAGTGGCGTGTCTGACCTCACTAGGTCAGTGAGGTCAGACGGTCAGTGAGCTTAAGGTCACTAGGTCAGTGAGCTTAAGGTCACTAGGTCAGAGAGCTTAAGCCGTTGGGAGAATTGGACCTGCCTCACATAGGCCAGTAGGCCTGTTGCAGTGTTCCTTCTTTCTTATGTTCTTATGTGCAGGTTAATTGTGCATGAACATTGTTAAAAAAACACGATATCTAATAAGCATAGATATCTCCAGTGAATACTAGAAAGGACTGCCCTTCTAGCATCCAGCCTGTTACTGGGTTTTTGTAACAAGTAGTCAGTATCCTGGTCCATTTATCCATTAGAATTTAATAAGATTCAATAGTGCTTCAGGATTACAACTGGTAGGCTACTAACTAGAGAAATTAAAAGTTTATTAATAACAATAAAGTTGTCTAGGCGTATATTATCAAAGTAAATTATAGTAATCAATTGAATATAATATAGGATACAAGTTCCTACACTACTCTCGTGCACAGTAGTATTGTGCTGAAGGCACATATCATATCTTTATGGCTTTTAAGTACCGTCTGGTACATTGTTAGCATTTGATAACATAATACAAATATATACAAGTAAGTTTGTGTGTATGTGTGTAAGTACTCTAAGTAGTTCGCTATGTCTCAAGACTCGACTAGATTTAACCAGTGACTGACTAAAAGTCCTCACATAAACTAACTTCTTGACCAACCTGGCAATCAGAACAGCTTGCTTGAACAATAAAGTGACTGATAAGCCGAACAGCAATATAACAGGCAACAGCAACACGGAATCAGGAACAAGGATATAATATAACGACACTAAGTAGGGACCATCTGCAGATCCTCCACAAGTCACAAAACTCCCATACTACTGAATCTAAGTTCAGCATTAGAAAATCCCCGGCTGTGACAGTACACAGATACCAGTACAAATTAGGTCAGAAGCTGCAGCTCAGGACCCGAGATTCTCAGAGTGTCTATGAGACATACAACCTCAGTACAACGTCGAAAATCACTAAGTCTAGGCTATGTTTTGTGAACAGAGTTACACAGAACCAACAAGAAAGCGAGAGAGACAATCTTCCAACAAGGGCCAGCAATGGGGAGCTAGAGAGGCACGTCTTGTTAGAAGCAACGTCAAACCGACAAGAGCTAGCGCAGTCCAGGCAGACTCTTCCTCCAGGCGAGGTGTGACCGCCTCACCCTGATCACATGACCCCGTGGATTGCTGCTGCCCAGCAACACGAAAGCCAGCAGCAAAACGAGCACGATAAACACAGTAGTTAGACAATGCTGTCAGCTACTTAACACTCTCGGACTATGAGCACTGAATAATATATAAATGTTACATCCTACCAAATAATATAACTGAGTCAAATAATAATATAAAGCAATATATTTATGATTAGCTAATATCGCAAATATAAACAATATAAAATGATATGAACAGGTAATATACATTATATACATTGTGACCCATTCACGGGTCGTAATAAACATAACATGCTGTAAGATATTCTTCTGACAGCAAAACCTTAGAAGAGTAATGAGGATTCATTGCCAAATCTTTTTCAGCTACTATTTTCTGCTGAATTTCTAATTTGTCGGACCGTTACTCAATTATTAGGTGCACCTAGATATCCTTAGTTTGCTTAACTATCTTCCAAATTTGAAATAATTCTTAACTGACATTTCTTCTATTCGACCAGTTGAAAATTCCTCAGGACGCAGTGCCTCTTAGCACAAAAACTTACATATTTACATATAATTTTATTAGGACAAAACTTGCATATGATCTAATATAGTTGTAGGTGGATATATATAAAAACATCAATATGATTTTTAGTAAGTACATGTATATAAAACAACTAAATAAAATTACTGAATTTTAATAGGTAATAATTGACACAAAAAAATACTTACAATTTAATGCAGCTGTACGAATTAACTGAATAGTGATTTCCAGGTTATATTAGGATAGTATAAGCATCTCTATGTAAAAAGTCTGTTAAATTAAATACATTTGATGTAACTGAAGAATGATATTCACTGTTGGGAAAAAAGGAGGGAGTGGCGGCGCATCCGCCCTAAAGCAGCGCACTTTTTCCATGAATATTAAATAAGTAAATAAAATAAAACTCACGCATGCAAAGATATTGTTATATTTAAAAAACGAAGCATATATATGATATATCCAAGTTTAATAATCTGAATGGAAAAGTAATTTTTAACAGTCATCATGTAATAAAGTTGGTAGAATTACCGACAATATATAAAGTAAAAGGACACAAGTGCAACTAATGTGACATTTATTGTGGCAACGTTTCGCTCTCCAGGAGCTTTATAAAGCTCCTGGAGAGCGAAACGTTGCCACAATAAATGTCACATTAGTTGCACTTGTGTCCTTTTACTTTATATAACACTCATCATGTTTGACGTACAACAAACTGTCCTCACACTAGTTCTCACTGGTCATGTTTATGATAGCTTACGATAACAGATTATAGCGTAAAAGAGAAAAACTTGTATATTTTCATGTCGCTGACATCACAGGCATGTGGATACAATTTATGTTAGTGAGGTGGCCAGAGGCGTCTTAAGGGGGGGGGGGGGGCCGCCCTGGGTGACACCATTTAGGGGGTGACACCATAGAGCCTCCAAAGAAGGTGACACTAATGAACAAAACAGTGCTTCACCAACATAAGAGAAGAATCCCTCGTTTCTATATAGCCTATTATATATGTACAAAGTACAAATAAGCCTATATAGGGGAAATCATTGATTTTGATGATGTGATAGATAGATGTCTTCATAACTGAAGACAAGGAAATGTAAGATCAGATTCACTGAGATGTTACCTGTACTCAAGGTCTAATCGGTACTAGTGTTTCTCTGATATTGAATTTTTTTTTTTTTGCATTGTTGGCAAAGAATAAATGTAGGATCTGTTGCCTGTACTCATAGTGGTATTTGAGTTTGTTCACTCAATATCACTACGATTATTTATTTTATCATTAATAAAGTTGAGAAGTATTCTACTGTTCGGTTTATGGCCCTTAAACATTCTCATTACTAAACATTTGTCACTGATCATGCAGTAGTGACGTAACTAGAGTTTAATCCCCTCATCCCCCTGCCCTTGAATTTCATGAGGGTGACACCAGAGATTCGGCCCCGGGTGACACCAATTCTAGTGACGCCTCTGGTAGCGTAGTGCAACAGTAATGTTAACAATGATTGCTAGCGTGCGCTAGTGAGGTGGCGAGTAGTCCAATAATAATATCCCTTTATCAGGCAAATGGCCATAAAATTAGAAATTCGAACTGAACTCCCTATAGTGGATAGTGTAACTCAATATAAGGTCAATGAGCCCATATAAATGGAATTCTGATGGCTAGTTTTCGAGCAATTGCAAATCTCCAAAGTGCAAAAATTTTCGACCTTGCCCGACATAGGGAGTATAAATCTGAATGTTGCAAACTTGCAATTGTTAATAAAACACCCAATAACTATTTTTTAAATTTATTATACAAACAGACAATATCAAAAACATAAATGGAACTTGTATCAAAACAGTTTGTATGTATTAGAAAAATATAAAAATGAAACAAATAGCAACAAGGACACACTGCAAAGGGATAAAACTTTCAAGTCCCATATTCCTGAGATTCATGAGGAAGACCAATTATTCTATATTGCTAATTGATAGTATGGTAGTCGCTGAAGCAATTTCTATTACTCTTTATGCACAGATTTACTTTGCATACAGAACACTGGAATGAGGATGTGATATATATCTTCGAGTTGCTGCAATACTTGCAACTAAACGGCTTTTTCCCTGCCAGTGGCAAGTGGTTTAGAGTTCTGTCAAGCCTAACACTGTCATCAGGCCTTTGTGCACGTTGGCCCTGCACAGCTTTCACTATGCTGATACCATTGGAAGTACATGGTGAATTACTTGGTGAAGGTCTTGTAGATATTCTTAGGGTGCTGCCTCTAAACTTTTGTCCTTTAGACCTTGCAGTGACAGAGATATCATTCCTGAAATACTTCAGTGCCATACATTTGGTATTTAGTGCTCGAGAATCACGGCAGTAAAGAAGCCATGCATTCACAACAGCAAGATCAAGAACTTAGGCAAACAGCCGCATGTACCAACGTTTAGATTTCATTGGTGTTCTGTACAGAAGCACCAACATGTTACTTTTGTCAATACCTCCCACGTGTGCATTATAGTTCTTGATGACTGCAGGGCACTGTAAGTGGTCTTTGTTCTTTGTAGGCTTGTTATATCTTTCAACAAGACTCACAGGATTGACCCCAACATCACTTGTCACTAAAGTCACAACTTTGTTGTCCTTCCATCTTACAACAAGGACACCATCATTGTTTTTGAAGCTAAAAGTGCCCCTGTCCACAGTGTTCCTTTCCATTTGTTTGACAGGCATCAGATCTGGCTTACCACATCTATTTTCAAGTACTGTTCCAGTGTATCTGCAGTTATACTTATCTCTTAGTAGCTTGACCAAAGGTAGACTTGAAAAGAAATTGTCAGCATAGATTGCTGATGTGTTGGTCTTGTTCATAGTTGCTGCAAGTACCAGAACAATCTTTGTACTTATTGGAAGTTTAGTTTCTTCCTGTGGAAGCTTTATGGGATGGCTGTCAAATGTTGGAGTGCCTTGATACATGAGTATATCATGTATGATTCCATCTTCACTTGCACGACAAAAAAGTTTGAAACCCCACTTATCTGGTTTGGTTTTGATGTACTGCCTTAGGTTTCCAGCAGTTTTACCCTTGAAACCAATCATGACTTCATCAATAGATTGCTTGGGTGTAGCTGGAACTTTCAAGCAAGCATTAGTTAGTGCAGTGTAAAGAGGCCTTACTTTGTGGAGTCTGTCATTATCCTTTTGTGTGTTGTCATTGAAATGAATAGTACGTCTAAGTAACCTAAACCTCTTAACCCCATGACTTCTGCAACCTGGGGGATCCTAAATGCACTTTTCCAATAGTCTTCGAGTGATGGTAATGGAACAATACCCATGAACAACAAAACACCTATGAATCTCATGATCTCTTCAGAATCTGTTGCAAAATTATTTATTGAACATTAAAATGGTATAAAATACCGACAGGTTTATTTATGTTTTTTTGCTTGGCATACAAATTTGTTTGATATGCTATGTTATCTACCATGTCTGGAGTACAGAATATACGAAAATACTCATATGGAGACCTAATTACAAGAGGCTTTTCATGTTCATATGCCGGCAAAGGATAATTTTTGAGGTCAACCTGGGACCACTCAGATGGACCTTGAAGAGCAATATCTTCATAAATATCTTCCTCATCAGGGTACTCCTCGATCGTAATACATTTCTTTTTCTTCACTAATTTCTGCTTTTTGGCTGGCCTTTCTTCCTCCTCATCATCACTTGACACCTCTGCATCCGGTGGCAAGTATTCATCACCATTATCCAGCAATTCTGGGTCATCTACCTCTGGTTCTGAGTCACTGTCCTCCAAAATGCAGACATATTTTGACCTGGTGCTGGAGGGCTCCACATAAAACAATTTCTCATTGATCTGGAAGGACAATAAAAACTTTCTGTATAGATCCAGACCACTACAGAATTCATATATGCAACAGAAATTTTTTTATAAATATTTATTTTACTGAAGTTGTACTATGCCACTTCTCGGGCAGCCACGAAAATTTTCGAGCTTCCTTTGTTGCACTTTTTTCAACTGCATGTTACACTCACATTATGCTTCACACGGACTTTATGTATATATCAAAATATGCCTAAACTATTCATGTATGCACTAAACACAACAATCAGTACTTACCGACATTGTAGAGGGTAAAATCCAAGAGTATATTAGTGACACTGGATGAAAATAACCCACTCTAGGCGACGTCAAGCCACAAGTGTTTATGTTTTGTTCTCTCAACCAATGGAAAGGCAGCAAACGCCATCACCACTTAGCTGAAGCGACTCAGGGAAGGCTTGTGATTGGTTAGAATTAAAGAACGGGAATCCAGATGTGCAGCGCATGTAGGATGACACGCGCAAACTTGCACGTGTTTAAGCTAGAAAATTTTCGAGTTTGCGCGACAAAGAGATTTTTTTTTTTCATTGTTGACAATGAATAAATGTAGAATCTGTTGCCTGTACTCATAATGGTATTTGAGTTTGTTTACTCAATATCACTACAATTATTTATTTTATCATTAATAAAGTTGAGAAGTATTCTCCTGTTCGGTTTATGGCCCTTAAACATTCTCATTACTAAACATTTGTCGCTGATTATGCAGTAGTGATGTAACTAGAGTTTAACCCCCCATCCCCCCATCCTTGAATTTCATGGGGGTGAAACCAGATATTCGGCCCCGGGTGACACCAATTCTAGTGACGCCTCTGGTGGCGAGTAGTGCAACAATAATGTTAACTATGATTGCTAGCGTGTGCTAGTGAGGTGGCGAGTAGTCCAACAATAATGTTAACGATGATCGCTAGCATGCGCTAGTGAGGTGGCGAGTAGTCCAACAATAATGTTAACAATGATCGCTAGTGTGCGCTAGTGAGGTGGTGAGTAGTCCAACAATAATGTTAACAATGATTGCTAGTGTGCGCTAGTGAGGTGGCGAGTAGTCCAACAATAATGTTAACAATGATCGCTAGCGTGCGCTAGTGAGGTGGCGAGTAGTCCAACAATAATGTTAACAATGATTGCTAGCATGCACTAGTGAGGTGGCGAGTAGTCCAACAATAATGTTAACAACAATCGCAAGCGTGCGCTAGTGAGGTGGCGAGTAGTCCAACAATAATGTTAACAATGATTGCTAGCGTGCGCTAGTGAGGTGGCAAGTAGTCCAACAATAATGTTAACAATGATCGCTAGCATGCACTAGTGAGGTGGCGAGTAGTCCAACAATAATGTTAACAATGATTGCTAGCGTGTGCTAGTAAGGTGGTGAGTAGTCCAACAATGTTAACAATGATCGCTAGCGTGCGCTAGTGAGATGGCGAGTAGTCCAACAATAATGTTAACAATGATCGCTAGCATGCGCTAGTGAGGTGGCGAGTAGCCCAACAATAATGTTAACAATGATCGCTGGCATGCACTAGTAAGGTGGCGAGTAGTCCAACAATGTTAACAATGATCGCTAGCATGCGCTAGTGAGGTGGCGAGTAGTCCAGCAATAACAATGATCGCTAGCTTGTGCTAGTGAGGTGGCGAGTTCAATAATGTTAACAATGATCACTAGCGTGCACTAGTGAGGTGGCGAGTAGTCCAATAATAATGTTAACAATGATCGCTGGCGTCTGGCATGCGCTAGTGAGGTGGCGAGTAGTCCAATAATAATGTTAACAATGTTCGCTAGTGTGCGCTAGTAAGGTGGTGAGTAGTCCAACAATGTTAACAATGATTGCTAGCGTGCACTAGTGAGGTGGCGAGTAGTCCAACAATAATGTTAACAATGATCACTGGCATGCGCTAGTAAGGTGGCGAGTAGTCCAATAATAATGTTAACAATGATCGCTAGCGTGCGCTTGTGAGGTGGCGAGTAGTCCAACAATAATGTTAACAATGATCACTAGCGTGCGCTAGTGAGGTGGCGAGTAGTCCAACAATGTTAACAATGATCGCTAGCGTGCGCTAGTCAGGTGGCGAGTAGTCCAACAACAATGAAAACAATGATTGCTAGTGTGCGATTAAACAACTCGCTGTCGCACCACAAGGTATATACCTAGTCGGATGAATCTTATTGTGGCTAGCTGGTCCAGTGGCTAATGCGACGGTCTGGAGTTTTGAGACTCTCTGATCGCGGGTTCTATCCCCGCCTGTGGTATGGTTTGTTTGCAATCCTGTCACTCATCTGACATAGTCAAATTTGCACCTTGGGTGCTGTTCACCGGAAGACACCTACCTATACATACCATGCACTCTCACATATACCATGCATGTTGAGAAATAGGATTACCAGCTAAGCTTATACATTTTGTATAGGGAAAACTTAACTTAGAAAGACAGCTCATCGCCTGCACAGCCGCCCCTGCAGACGAGGTCTTGAGAAGCTGTTGAAGTCATTCCTCAACTGGCTGAAATGAGTTATAATTTGTAAGATTATAAATTACCCCTAGGGGGTGTTATGTCAGCATATTTCATTCACTGATGGCTGACAAACTTACTTGTGTGGACTCAAAAGTCTGCCCCTTACTGCCGACTGTAGGTTGATTACAAACTCCTTGCGACTCAAGAACTGCGCAGTCCCCCGTACTACAAGAAATTCGTAACCTACCTTGCTCTTGTAGCGTGAGCTATGGTGTTCTTCACACCTTCGACAGGTATCGGTGACTTGATAGAAGCTGAAGTGTCCTTGGATGTCCACGTCTTCCATAGTCTAGGAATACGCACACTGGTACACTATGTTCCACAAGATTTGTCTTTATTGTTCACAATCTTATCACTAAAGAAGCTGATCACACTTCTCTGTAAGTGTTTATTGTGTTTTGTGAGACACTTTGTTCTTTGTTGGTTATCCTGGCATCAGTGTCACTCTCAGTAGAGTCAAAAGTAATCTGAAGACACCACAACGCCCCACGCCATCACTGCCCCTTGCACAAAGGAAAAGCTGACACAGTACTTTTGCTTCCTTGCCACTTCCTCGATGAAGCAAAGCAGAATGTTTAAATCTTGCTGTCTTAAGCATAGACAACAATGTCCACTATCTTTACTATGGTAATAAAGTGGGAGCAGGATTTCCCTTAATTGTCCTGCTTAGGTAAGAGATGTACTGTCTCTTATTAAAATACACTCTGCAACACTGGACTGCAAGGAGCGGTGGTCACTTGACCACAGGTCGTATACTGGTACTGCATCTGGGATCAATTACTCACTGTAGTAGTAAACAAGATATTTGCCCCTTCTGAGAGGGCTGGGCCCCTCAGGGCTGAAAGGGGCTGAAAGGGGCTGAAGGGGGCTGATACCCCCCTCCTGGAGAAATTTCTCCACACTGGGGGGCGGCAGAGGTTCGCTGCAAGTGAACTATTCATTACTTAACATTAATTTAATTTTCTCACTCTCCACCACTGATGCTTGTCATTTCTGAACAGCTTTAGTCTGTGTGGTTTCTGGAGAATCACTAATTTTGTTTTCAACACTGTGTAATTCTAACGGCACTAGTTTATTTATTGTCCGCTTATTCACTACACCTTTGCTTAAAACATCAACTGTCCTGATGATTCCATTAGCATCAGAATATATGGTCACAATTTTTCCAAGTGGCCACTGGGACCTCGGACCATCATTGTCAATAATCACTATGTCACCCGGTCTTAAGGACTTATGATTTTCAGGAACACCAGCTCCATAGAAGTGTTCTCTCAATGAGGTGAGATAGTCTTCTCGCCAAATTTTCTCCCAACGTTCAATCACTTTATTAAGGTGTTTGAATTTACGTCTATGATTTCTTTATCATTCATGGGAGGAACAGGTTTGAGCCTTCTGCCATGGAGTAAATGAGATGGACTTAACACTTCTAAATTGTCCAGATCATCGGTAACATAAGTTAGAGGTCTGTTGTTGACTCTATTTTCTATTTCAGTCACAACTGTACGGAATTCTTCTAAGTCGATTCACTGACGATGAAAAGTCTTCCTTAAACAACGTTTTACAATGCCGATCATTCTTTCATAAAATCCGCCGTGCCATGGAGATTTAGGAGGAATGTATCTCCAACGACAACTGCGTTGATTCAGCATCTGTTGTACTTCTGGTTGATCAAAGATCTTGCTTATATAAGCAGCACCAACAACAAAGTTCGTTGCATTATCTGAAATCATCAGTCTGGGACATGCCCTTCTGGCTGCAAACCTTCTGAATAATTTGATAAAGGTTTCAGCAGACATGTCAGTGGCTACTTCTAGATGTACTGCTCTAGTTGTAGCACAAGTGAACAAACAGATGTACACCTTGATGGGAACTTTGTCAACTGTTTTGGTTAAAATTATTGGTCCAGTATAATCTACACCTGTCACCTCAAATGGAGTGATATTACAAACTCTTTCAGAGGGATATGGAGGTGGACCTGGATACTGACATACTCGCATATCATAGTGACGACAAGTAATACAGTTCTTTATTTGTTTTTTCACACTTTGTCGACCTTGAGGTATCCAGTAGGATTGTCGTATATGACAAAGTGTGTCAGCTACCCCACCATGTAACACGTTACTGAGGGCGTTTTGCACAATCAGTTTTGTTAGCCAATGATTCTTGGGGATCAATATTGGATGTATGGCTTCTATAGGTAGTGAAGAATTATGAATTCTTCCTCGACATCTTATCATCTTTTCTGAGTCGAGATAAAGTCCTAAAGAATTAATCATGACAGGTTTCTTTGGGGATTTATCTTGTGTTTCCAGAAATCTATATTCTGTAGAGAAAACATCTTTCTGTATTAGTTTCACCCAGTATTTAATGGGTTCAAGACATCCATAATCAAGTTTCATTCCTTTAATGAATTTAAAGACAAGAGCTGTAACTCTTAAGAGTTTACCCAAAGATGAGTATTTAGATCCATCAATGACTATTTCTGTTGTGTCTGCAGTATTTACACAACTTATTTCTGCTGTGTTCAAGCAGACTGTTTCTTCTGGCATAATGTGAGCTTTTTGCTGAGGCCAGTTATTTTCATTAGAGAGCCAGTTCGGTCCGTGGAGTCATAATTTATTATCCACAAATTTCTTGAGTGGGACACCACGTGACAACATGTCAGCTGGATTCTCTTGGGCAGAGACGTGGAGAAAGAGTTAATATCCCTGCATCTCTTTCATTTCTGCTACTCTGTTCTGTACATAGACCAACTTACTCTTATTATTTCTTAACCACTGGAGAACTGCTTCATTATCACTCCAGATCACGGTTTTTTCAATAGTGAGATGATCAAGTACTTTGTTGAGATAGACAGCTAATTTTGTACCTACATAGAGTGCTGTCAGTTCCAATTGTGGTACTGTTCTGACCTTCAAGGGTGCTACCCTGGCCTTTGAGGTAATTAGTGTACTTCTTTCAGCATTACTCATGTAAGCTACAGCGCCATAACCTCTGGTTGACGCATCACAGAACACATGTAATGTGTACTTGTTTCCCTCTTGACCTATTTGTCTGGGAAATTTAATTTGATGAAGTTGTTTAAACTCCTTGGATATTTCATCCCATGCTTGACTCATTTCTAGAGGCAATTTCTCATCCCATCCAATTTTGAGTTTCCATGCATCTTGCATAAGCATTTTACCCTTTATGGTAATTGGTGAGACGAGTCCTAGAGGATCAAAACATTGTGATACCTCTGACAGTAAACTACGTTTAGTGAGTGTACTGCATGATTTATTGTTTATCTTTTTGAGACTCAAAGTATCTTCCTGTGTGTTCCAATTAAGTCCCAGCATATTGTTGCATTCAGGAATTTCAGCTTCAGGGAAATCTTCTTTGATAAGTTCCCTTAATTGCATTGAATTAGTATTCCACATCCATAGAGGCATATTTGCTTCTTTCATCTCCTTGTTAGCTTCTCTGTATAAGGATTTCAAATCCTCCTCTTTATTCACAGTACCTTGAAGATTGTCCACATAGAAACTTTTCTTTAAGATTTCTTTGAAGGGACTTTCAGATTTCTTCAAATGTGTATTTAGAGTAGCTTCTAGTAAGAATGGAGAGGATGTTGCACCAAACAATACTGATTTGAAACGATAAGTTTTCACAGGACTTTGAGGATCATGTGGATTTTCAGGCCACAAGAATCGAGTATAATCTCTATCTATTTCTTGTAGTCCTACTCTTAAGAAAGCTTTGGAAATATCAGCCGTATAGGCATATGGGTTTGTGCGAAATTTCATAAGCACGTCTCCAAGCTTCTCAGTGAGGATCCGGTCATCAGACAGTCATTAAGACTTGCTACATCTTTATTTGCACGTGCGCTACAATTATATACAACACGTAGTGGAGTGGTTTCAGAATCTTTTCTGACTCCATGGTGCGGGAGATAATGAACTTCTGTCTTCAACTTATCTTCGACTACTTCCTCAATGAATTTATTGTCCAACTGTTCTTGTATGATATTATCATAGACAGTCAGTAGCTCTGGATTCTTCCTGAGCTCATGTATTTGTGCTTTCATTTGTCCGAAAGCCATGCGATAATTGCTAGGCAGATGTGGTGGATTTAATTTCCATGGTAACCTAATCCAATACTGTCCATCTTTATATTTGACAGTGTCCAAATATTGGTTACAAGTCTGAGACTCTTGTGGGCTTGGTTTATTTACATCAATACCTATCGCGTCTAAATCCAACAACTTATCAACTGGTTCATTCATTTCTTCCAGTAATGATAATTTTTGCTGTGGTACATGATCAGCGGTTATTCTCGTAACTAGTACATTTTCCACTGAATCAATATCAGTTTCTTTCCCACTTTGAGAGGGAATGGGACCACATATCATGTGGCCTCCTGCTGTTTTCAGCAAGTGAACATCATGTTTACTTACTATATTTTGCACAAAACAG
Organism: Cherax quadricarinatus; assembly: GCF_038502225.1. NCBI lineage: Eukaryota > Metazoa > Arthropoda > Malacostraca > Decapoda > Parastacidae > Cherax > Cherax quadricarinatus. The sequence continues at coordinate 23,833,939 of NC_091350.1, read as the reverse complement.
TGATAATAATCACTTCCAATGATTAAATCAATTGGACTAATTGTGTCCGTCTGTATGTCAGGACAAGTTAACTTGACCTTAGCTGCTTTCAGTGCTGCAACTGTTTCTTTTAATCCCTGGATCTGCACAGACTTAGGGAAATCACCTACTACCACAGCTTCTACTGTCTTTTTCCTGTTTCCTAGACCAACAGTGATTCTGGCTAGGTCATATGTCTGTTTACCAGAATTGTGGAAAAAAACAGCTATATCTAACTGTACTTTGGCATAGGGTTGTTTATTCAGTTTCTGTAACACTGTTCTTCTTATGAAGGACCTTTGTGAGCCTTGATCAAATATGTTAGCACATTGGTTTTGTGTAATTTATTAGATAACTCAACTCGAGCTATCGGGAGAGCAGTTGCTTTAAACTTATCTCTCACATTTAATGCTGTTGCTTGTTGACTTCCTGATTCTGTGGAAGTCTTCTGCTGTTCAGCAAAAGTATTTGGGCATAATGCTGTATGATGCATACCCTTGCATTTAAAACACTTCTTCAGTGAGCATTTACCTCCCTTGTGTTCACCTAAACACTTGATGCACCTTTTCAGCTGATGAACACGTTGTTTACGTGCCTCCATTGATGTGTATTGACTACAATACTGTGCCCAATGTGTTCCATCACAAAGTACACATTTTGGAGTACGTTTATGTGTGACAGTCTGTTTACTGTGTGTTGTATTCACAGCTTGATAAATGCCTATATGGGATTTCCCATTCTGTGGTTTAGTGGGAGTAGGTATACTCTTTTTATACTGAGTTGAAGGTTTATTATCCACTGGATTTGTGGATTTTTCATCTTGTCTCGTTGCTTGCATGCATGAAACTATTGTTTGTAAACCATTGCTAATTTCCTCACAAGTGAAATAGTGTTTATTGAACATAATATTTAATCGTTCAATAGTTTGTGGTGACAACTTATCTTGTACAATACCACTGATAAACCAATCACATTGTCTTAGGTCATATTTAGCACCTAGAGATCTGAGACTATTGTTTAATGTGATTCTAAATGCCTGTAAGTGTGAAAAACACTGTTTGGGTGGCTTCAAACTTGATATTAAGACTGCATGTCTAACTCTGGCCTTGTCAGCATCAAAGTAATTGTCTGCTAAGACACGTAAGGCTATTTAATAATTGTCTTTAACCACCGGAAATGACTTAATCAGTTCATAGGGTTCTCCCTTCACAAGACATTTAAGATAATTGAACTTAGCAATCTCATCTATGTCAGTTTGTGAATTTACTATGGATTGAAAACCACTAATGAATTCTTCGTAATTATGACCTTGGAAAATAGGTAATGACAAGGTAGGTAAACTTGGTAATGGTACACTTGTTGTTGTTACAGGTGTAACAGGTGTTTGACCACTAGTTACAGTAGGTCTCTGTGACAGAGTTTTGCGGCAGATAGCCTGTACTCCTGTCCACCTTAATTGTTCATTACGAAATGTATCCAAAACATTTTTAATTTCATCCTCAGATGGGTCTGATTCAAGAAATTTATTTTCATAATGTGTATAGTCTGAATTAATTATTTCCAGACGTTGTGTAAGTAATTCAAATTTGACCTCAAGATCATCAAAATCTATGTTTGTATCTTGAGTTAATCCTATACAGACTGAAATTAGATTTTCTAATTGTGTAATCTTAGTCTGTAAAGACTGAAACTGAGTTTTCAAACAAGCCATTTTAATGGTATACTGAAAATTCTAGCACCACACTTAGAGTGTTCAAAAAACACTGTACTGCTATAAACAGCTGAGTTTTTGTTGTGCTTAAGTCAGCAATAATCGAGTCAGACACTACTGACCCACTAAGCTTAACCTCAGGGTCAATGACCATGAAGGGTACAGGGTACATGTGTCTGGTGTTTATGGCTTGTTTGCTGTGTCAGCCTGACCATGATGATTAATCGTAAATAACGATGTTATACACTTCATTCACTATACACTATAAATGTCACTGTATAACTGTAAATCACATGTGAATATTACTTACACATATATAAATGTCACTGTTAATATATATACATGAAAGCTTAAACTTTATATTTAAGTTCCTTTAATATAACAGGTATATCTATAAGAAACAAACTTTAACACAATCTTGTCTCTTAATTTCTGTCTATAAACATTATAAACACTATGTGTATATACACTCAGACAAACTGAACATCACTTGGGTTGTTGTTGTCTTAGTCAGCGCTTCTTCGAGTTTGGAGCAGTGGATGCCGGGTGCCATCCCCCGTTTTCTTGTTGGGTGAGTCACCCAGCTCCCGTTTTCTTTGGGTGAGTGCTGGGTGAGCGCCCGTTTTCTTTTGGTTGCCCATTCTCTGTGATTGAGTCTGGAGGGACTCATTTATACTGATTTATATTGTAATACACTAGTTTTACAGCTTTTTTCGAAGGACCTTGGCTCGTAGGTTATTTGTACACTGTAGTACAACATATTTGGACCACAGTGTGGCCTTTATCCGGTTTGAGTACGACCAAAATGTTGAGAAATGCGATTACCAGCTAAGCTTATACATTTTGTATAGGGAAAACTTAACTTAGAAAGACAGCTCATCGCCTGCACAGCCGCCCCTGCAGACGAGGTCTTGAGAAGCTGTCGAAGTCATTCCTCAACGTGCTGAAATGAGTTTTAATTTGTAAAATTATAAATTATCCCTAGGGGGTGTTATGTCAGCATATTTCATTCACTGATGGCTGACAAACTTACTTGTGTGGACTCAAAAGTCTGCCCCTTACTGCCAACTATAGGTTGATTACAAACTCCTTGCGACTCAAGAACTGTGCAGTCCCCCGTACTACAAGAAATTCGTAACCTACCTTCCTCTTGTAGCGTGAGCTATGGTGTTCTTCACACCTTCGACAGGTATTGGTGACTTGATAGAAGCTGAAGTGTCCTTGGATGTCCACGTCTTCCATAGTCTAGGAATACGCACACTGGTACACTATGTTCCACAAGATTTGTCTTTATTGTTCACAATCTTATCACTAAAGAAGCTGATCACACTTCTCTGTAAGCGTTTATTGTGTTTTGTGAGACACTTTGTTCACACTAATGCACAGATCGTTCTTTGTTGGTTATCCTGGCGTCAGTGTCACTCTCAGTAGAGTCAAAAGTAATCTGAAGACGCCACAACGCCACAACGCCCCACGCCATCACTGCCCCTTGCACAAAGGAAAAGCTGACATAGTACTTTTGCTTCCTTGCCACTTCCTCGATGAAGCAAAGCAGAATGTTTAAATCTTGCTGTCTTAAGCATAGACAACAATGTCCACTATCTTTACTATGGTAATAAAGTGGGAGAAGGATTTCCCTTAATTGTCCTGCTAAGGTAAGAGATGTACTGTCTCTTATTAAAATACACTCTGCAACACTGGACTGCAAGGAGTGGCGGTCGCTTGACCACAGGTCGTATACTGGTACTGCATCTGGGATCAATTACTCGCTGTAGTAGTAAACAAGATATTTGCCCCTTCTGAGAGGGCTGGGCCCCTCAGGGCTGAAAGGGGCTGAAGGGGGCTGATACCCCCCTCCTAGAGAAATTTCTCCACAATGCACTCTCATACATACCATGTACTTTCATATATACCATGTACTCTCATACATAACATGTACTCTCATACATACCATGTACTTTCATATATACCATGTACTCTCATACATACCATGTACTCTCATGCATACCATGTACTCTCATACATACCATGTACTCTCATACATACCATGTACTCTCATACATACCATGTACTCTCATACATACCATGTACTCTCATAATGGATTTCCATTTTATTATGTGATTTTATTTACTAACCTTATTTAACCTAACATTTCTTAACCTAACTTTTTCTAACCTTCCCATACTTAACCTTCCATGCTTTTCCTACTTTAACCAAATCTAGCAGAACCTACTTTAACCTAACAAAACCTAACTTAATTAAAGCTTGCATAACTTAACCTAAACTAATCTAACCTAACTTAAAATAAACTGTCATAATTTAACCAAATTAACCATTAATTATCATAACCTAACCTATCCTATATTAACCTAAGCAAACCTACTTTAATCTTACCTACTTTAACCTATTATTACGAAATCTATCCCACTGTTATCTACTCTAAAATAAACTATCCTATTTAAACTGCCCCATATAATTTAACCTAAATTAAACATAACTTGGTCTAAGCTAAATTAATGTCACTTACATACCATCTGATAACCTAAACCAGTCTCATAACCTAACATCCCTTAGCCTAACATAACCCACACTAACGTAACATAGCCTAACGTAGCCCATACTAACCTAGCATAACCTAACCTAACCTAATATAGCCTAACCTAACCTGACCAAACCTACAATAATATAACCTATCATGATCTAACACAATTGAAAATATTATACAGCGTGAAATTTTGCAAAAACAATCCATAAAGTTATATCGAGAACTACGTAAACAAAAATATAGGTAGATTTCATTAGGCGTCAGACGCATGACACTGTGGAAAACACATCAGCTATGTAATACAAGTAATGAATCAGTATACTCTTTGTTTTCTCGTCTAGTCAGCCTTCAGACGATAGAGAGTTTGCCTGTCAACAACACACGATACATGATGGAGATTGAGGTTGTGAAAGCTGTGGTGATACCGATATAATGTGGCAGAGGACACATGTGAACAATTCAAGATATTTCTTAAGGGAATCTTGACTCCACGGATAACTTCATCAGTGAAGAATTAGACACATGTCCAACATGTGTCTAATACCCAGATGTTGCACAAGTGTCTATTTCTTCATCTTATCGGTACTGTGTTCTATTTATCCGTGGTGAAAGAAATCCTTTAATAAATGTACTGAACTGAAGTTACGTCTCCTGTGACTTGTATTATGCTGCCACTATTCTCAGAGCAAAACAAAAGGATGAGATGACTGGGCAAGTCTTATTAAACCTGCTTCCCTTGGTTACCTAGCAGTTAAATAGAATCCGGGATGTTAGTAGGCTGTTGTAGATCGCATAATCAGAGGGATTTGACATATGGGCAACTCTCCTTGCAGAGGCTGCCCCAGTTTATCAGGTGGTAAATAGGAACTTTGCTATTAGTCACCTGTTGTGGGTCGCATCCTGGAGCAAGCCCTAAGGTCACTAACGCAAATAATGCAGAGTGAATATTTTGATTGTGATACATAGGAACATAAGAAACGAGGAACACTGCAGCAGGCCTTTTGGCCCATACTAGGCACGTCCTTCATAAATATTATTTATCTTAGTTGGTAATCTGAAGCTTCGTTTTTGACTTTAATAAGTGTTTTTCTTTCTTCAGGATTTCCACTGCCAAGAGTGACGTGGTGGCAGGATGCAAATTTGCTAGACAATACTAGCTACGTGGTGAGGAGCAGCAGCGGTGAAAGACCGCTACACACTGTCAACGAAGTCACCGTGGGACCACTCACGCGAGAACTGGTCCAGGTTCCTCTCACCTGTAGGTCGGAGAACAACCCACTCTCTCCACCCATGGACCACACCATCAATATTAAGTTACACAGTCAGTATTAAGTATAGTGTGTGTTGCGGGGGGGGGGGTGAGATGCTATGTCGATGCATGTCTTGTTTCACCTTCCCGTCCTGACCTAGGCGAGGTACACCCTTCTGTCTTAACCATGGTTTCTGCTGCATAAATCTGTCTCACTGTTTCTGTTGTGAGGGTCTATTTTACTGGACGTATCTACCCCCCCCCCCTTCCCAACTTCAGTCCTTTCCAAGTATCTGAAAATTTATCATCCGGGTTACTTCAGCCTCTCCAACTGTTAGGCTTGATGATATTTTGAATCTTTTCCTCCATCGACCATATTTCATCGTGAGTCTTCCCTTAATCTTACTGAGGTCCGTGGATTCTCAGCGACCTCTCTCTCTATCTCTCTCTTCTTCCCACTTCCTTTCCCTCTATATGTCTGTGTCTGGAGTAATTCCTTTGGTAAGTCCCTCATCATCTCCTGCACCACCTGATTGCCTAAGAGTATCTCGGCAGAGATTTTTTATGCTCCTTCACTTCCTTCTGTCCCCTCGCTTACTAATACTGTTCCTGCTTCCATCTCATTGCTCTTTCCTGGCAACAGCTCCATTTCCCTTTTTAGCACCTTCAGATACTCTTGCAAGCTTTTCACTTTTGCCTCCACAGTTGCAGCCCATCTCTCCCATTCTCTACTCTTTGCAGATACCTTCTCTGCATTAACCTATATATGGTTTCTCCATGCCCCATCTCTTCTCTGAAGATGGTGGTTGCAGGGCGCTTGATGGAGGTTGGCTGATTTCCTAGAGTTGTTGGTCGATTGAGCTGTTTCCGATGTGGTGTCCTGCCGTGGGAGGTTTGCAGATGTAACAGGGTTAGTTGTAAGTTGAAATTTGTTTGAAGTAAAGTTTCCATAATTTGGGGTGTTTTTTTTTATCCTTATTGGACATAGAATGGCTTTGGTATTACCCATTCTTCTAAATCTTCGGGGAGATCACTCAGGATCATTGGTCTCGGGAAGTTGTCCTTGTGGATGAAGCGTCGGACTCTTTGTTGGAGGGTCATCCTTTGGGTTCTTTGGGGAGGTGTGTTGATGATGTAGTCGGTGGTGTTTGCTGGTTGGGGAGGGTTTTCTCTGTCTAGTATATAGAGTTCCTGCATATCGTATGGTTATCTCTTCTTTAATTTATCTAGCCTGACATTTATTGCATCGATCTCCTGTTAGATGTGTAGATCTTCCATCCTGATTCCGTCTCTTCGCCTGGTGATAAAGAAGAGTGCTCTGATCTGGATTCTTTGTAGCCGTAACATGTTGAATTTCGTTGTTAGTAATACAGGCAAGCAAGGATATTCGAAAATTGGTCTTATCATCATCATGTAACGCTGCTTCTTTATGTGGGAAGGGGCTTGAGTAAACCTGAATAGTTGACTGAGGCGGACGTTTGCTAAATTCACATTTTTGTGCACCTCTGATGGAGATACCCTCTTTGTTGTCAATAGTTGTTGCAAAATAACCGACGGTATTGATGAGGACTTTTTCTGGATTGGTTGTGATTCTCCATTTCTTTTCTCAGTTTGCTGTTCTTGGTAGTTCTGCTTTCCAAGATGCTATTGATAGCTTGTTGGGTTCCTAGGTGGGTCCTGAAACCGAACTGCTTTTCAGTGAACAGATGGTTGAAATCCATGTAGTAGTTCAGGCTATTGGAGATGATTTTTTCAAAGACTTTGCCAGTGACTTAAAGTAAGGAGATAAGTCTACAGTTCTCCGGTTTGTGGTTGTCTTTGTTAGGTTTTGCAATGAATGTCATCATTTCTGTCTTAAGTGCCACGGGAAAGTATCCAGCCGCCAAGACAGCGTTAAAGATATTTACCAGAGACATCTTGCAGTTACGGGGTAGGCACTTTAATTGTTATTCTGTTATGCCTGAGGGGCTAGGGGCTTTATTTCCCATTCTGCCTGAGGGTAATTGGTCTGGGGAGGGAGTATTCGTTTTCAAGGGTAGAAGTATCAGTTGATGGTAGTGGATGGAAGTCTGCCCAGTTGTCGTCCCTCCATTGGTTGACCCACTGGTAGTGGTTGTTGTTGAATCTTCTACTATCATTAAATGAGAGAATTTTCTCCCACACTTCACCAATCAGCTTGGGCTGGTCTTGTGGGTCCTCGAGAAGGGTAATCACTTCCTCACCGTCTTCGTCGGTGAAGTAGTGTGTAAGGTGGTGTGCGGGTGCGGGTTTAGCCCCCAGCAGCCGTCAGATCTTACTCCAGAACTCCTCCGGACGGAGTTTGTATTGGTTCGCCTGGAGAACAAGATATTTCTATATATCTCCTCAACCTCTGCAGTACAATCCGTGTGGGCTGCCCCATTTGGTGGTGCCTTCTACATTCAGCTTGGTAATTATTCATGCTATCCTTAAACTCCCTGGTTAGTTTGTACTGCTGGTAAATCTTTGATGTTGTTAGTGTGAACCAAGATTATTGGTATTATGGTAGTGGGGTTCAATGATACGTCTTCGGAGGCTTCTTGTTAAGTCATGGTGGGTACACAGGCTTGTGTGTTGTGCCCATGGCCCGGGAGGGCCATCCCACGAGAGGAGAGAGCTACTAGGCCTTGTGTCTTCCTGCTAGGCCGCTGTGTGAGTGAGAAAGTGTGGGACCAGCTTCCCACAGTCTTGGACAGGCCCAGAGGGCAGCACTTTAGTGGCGCGAAATATGAACTAAGCTGGCAGACAGCATGTACTGTCTGTGCAGACAGTACAGGTTGTCTACATACGCTCGGCCACCTGCCAATATGGTCGTCTCGACCATGTCTGGAGGTAAAAAAAAACTCGGTCTCTCTCTCGTAGGAACAGGGCAGCAGACCACAGCATGAGGCCTGGGACATCTGGCTTGGTAACCCACGTGGCTTGTAGATCCACGTGACATCGCCGACACCCCACGTGGCGCCGTGATCCACGTGGTGTCGTGATCTACGTGGCATGCTGATCCACATGGCTTGCTGATCCACGTGGCTTGCTGATCCACATGGTTTCGAGTGATCTACATGGCATTCCGATCCACGTAGCTTGCTGATCCACGTGGCTTGCTGATGCACGTGGCTTGCTGATCCACGTGGCTTCGAGTGGCCTCAGACATTCGGATACACAGCTCTGACATAGAATTCACACGAAAAACAGCAGAAAACACAGTAGAGGGAGTGAGTAGTGGTGGGTGTATGGTAGTGTGGTGGCGAGAAGCGTGGGTGAGTGTATGACGAGGGAGCATCTGGCCACTTCCTCCTCCCCCACCCACAAACACAAGGAAACACACTGGACACAGAAATCACCACAAAACTCACCTCTGGCTTGCTGAAACAGCTGTGCTGAGCTGAACAACAACAGCAACATACAAGTGACGCTGAACACGTGACTTAAGAAACAGCGTGGGACACTGTAGCATGGGGTCACTGGGACGCCACTTACAATTCTCGAAGAATTCGGCAAATTTCGGCTGGATCCTGCTTGTACCTGTGTCTGGATGCTCGAACGTGCAGACGTGACATCAGGATAACTCGATGAGAGACGGATGCTTCTTGTATAGGGTGATAAAGTGAAGATGACTTCATACCTTCCTTCCTCTCTCCGGCAAACACAACTGCTGCGACCACTGCTTCTACCAATGTGAACCAGTGATTAATTGGTATTATGGTAGCGGGGTTCATTGATACGTCTTTGGAGGCTTCTTACTTTATTGTTAAGTCGTGGTGGGTACACAGGCTTGTGTGTTGTGCCCATGGCCCGGGAAGGCCATCCCACAAGAGGAGAGAGTTACTAGGCCTTGTGTCTTCCTGCTAGGCCTCTGTGTGAGTGAGAGAGTGTGGGACCAGCTTCCCACAGACTTGGACAGACCCAGAAGGCAGCATTTTAGTGGCGCGAAATATGAACTAAGCTGGCAAACAGCATGGGCTGTCTGTGCAGACAGTACAGGCTGTCTACATTAGTTCGCAGCATCCCTGGGTGGCCTCTGAGATTCTTTCGTGGAGAGAGCTGATTGCCTCGTCTATTGCAGTTGAGGGCTGGTTCTCAAGCAAAAGAGTGTGATCATTTGCTAAGTAGTCCCTGAAAGGGTCAAAACCTAGTGTTTTTAGGTTGAGTTTCGAAGGAGTGGGTATCCAGAATGGCAAAGTCTGAAGCTTTGTTATGACAGGAATGTGGTCTGATCCGTCATTACTGCCTGGGAAGAGACTGAAGTGGTATAAGTCACAGTCTCTGTTGAGAAGTACTACATCAGGTATCCCTGGGCGGGGTCCCACGTATGACTTAAAGAATGGGCCTTGGAACGATAAGTCTCTTGCTGTCATTATATTGAATAGCTGTTTACCTTTTTGGTCACTTAGCGGTTGGGCGGCGCCGCATATGAAGAAAGCGGGGTGATGGGCACTAAAATCTCCTTCTAGAACTATAGCAGGAGATTTACTGAGTAACCGGTGAAGAGGGATGGACTATGTACGGCTGTCTGGGGGGGGGGGGTAAGTAACCCGTTCCCACTATTAACCGTCCATATGAGGTAGTCAGTTCTATCCCTAAGATGCTGTCCTCATCAACGTGAATGTTACATATTCACTGCTTCACTAAAACGGCCACTCCACTGAAGAGCCCACTGAATTTCTCGAGTGTTGAGTAACCAGGCAGTTTTATATATTGGTCTGGTGTGGTAGCTGTCTCATTCTGAAGGATAATGTCCGTATCGTGGTTGCATAGTTCTAGGAGGTAGCGGTTGTTGAAGAAGTGTTGAATGTTAAGTTGTACAATTTTGATCCTCATTATTTCGTGTTTTGCGTCGTTGCTGCGATCAAAAAGTATACCTCCTACCAACTCAGCATCATGTATGTATACAACTGGTATAACTGTGTGCAGCTGAATTCATGAATAGTACTACACTCACACACACATACACACACATTCTTGTATTAAAATGAACCAAAGTAGTTAGGCCACTTACCTTTATTACCCCACGTCCCCTCCCCCCACCCATCCTTTTCCATACTTCCATCATAACCCATCCTTCTTGCTTCCTCATCTTACCAAAGCTCTGGTTATACTCGCCTTGCCTTTTCTTTGGAAACATCTGGATTAGTTGTCTCGTCATTGTGACTCATCTTTTTTTTAAAAAACAGCTTTGATCTCCTATTCCTGTTTCCCGTCTCTCGAACAACCTGTCCATCCAGCTCTTCCAATTCCTCTCTATATTATGTATACAGTTATCATATCATCCTTAGTTCTTGTGTCTTGTCATCAGGAATTCTGCTCTTAATCTCTTTTTATATCTCATACACCTAAGATCCTGGACTACTTTAGTTTAAAACTGTATTTTCTGCATTTTTTTTTTTTGACATGCTATGTCAGGTGTTGGTTCCACACTGGTGCTGCATACTCCAATATAATTTTTATGCCCTTTACCGCCAGGGAACTAAGTTCAGGTGGTAGCTGGTGGATGGTACGTTGATAAATCCCGAAGGTTACTTCAACAAGACCATAAGGTCAGGACGACCACCCTAGGAACATAAATAATGTATCGAAATTTAAAACATCACAAATGGAAAAAAAGAAGAAAAAAGAAGGTATAATATTAGTGGCTAGAATTTATTAACCCAAAATAAAAATTCCAATGTGTTGAGGGGACGCCTGACCTGGCTCGAGTGGCGCAGCCTCAGTGCCTCGTTATGTTGTATAATAGGTTATGGAGATGTATAATAGGTTTCATGAATGGAAATGAGACGACGCCTGAACTTGCAGAATGCGGCCCCAGCACCAGTTGTTGTTCTCTCACATAGCTAAAATAATGAATAATATATAAAAACCAAAATATTCAAATTTTTTGAGTGGCGGCTCCTGATATGGGGCAAAGGACCGTCTCATCGAATCACCTTTGCAACTCCCTCGGGTGAAAAGGGCAGACCTGTAATAGCATTTGGAAGGATAAATAAACAAAAAAACGTCAGAATTCACCTCTGCACTGTAGGCCAGCAGCACGGTCTTAGGCCCACTGCCAGCCTTTGGGATCACATTAATTATTCAACTGTCTCCCAGAGCTCATAAACCACATTCAATAGAAGGACTGGGTCCGGGTTAAGATCATCACCAAGCATATTTTTATTTCCCCTCAAAGCTTTAAGGGCATATATGCTTTCTTTGGTCCATCCGTCTCGCTAGTTCAGCGTAGCTTTGGAGGTAGTGAGGCGGGTTATGGCGTATCGGTACCTCCATTGAAGAGTAGTAGGGGTACCATGGAGTACACATTTGCTTTCTTGCATGCAAGATGAAACCCTGTCCGCGGAGGCCTGAATGTTAGGTATATAGGCTTCCTCACCTTTCCAAGCAACGACGATACGATTGCAGAAGGTGTCTTCCATGTCTATATAAACTTCCATCTCGACCTGATTCCCTCGTAGTCTCAACCGTTGCACATAAATTTGGCTATGATATCGTGGACTCACTTGTGAGATGTGAAAAAGGAAGCAAAGCACTGAAGCACCAGGTCTCCCTGTAGGTGCTCTTCATAAAGCTTCAAAGCAGCTGCTCAGACCTGAATAAGAACGACGTAATCTCTTCCAGCAAAGAACCTAGTCCCAGAAGAAAACCAATTGTGAACAGCTGGGGCATCTCTTGTTGACATGAGACCAGTTCCATGGCAAATGTTTTGAAGATTCTGACCCGATACCAGAGAGCTATCTCATTCATTGAATACCCAGAAATATGTTCCCAGGTGTAGCGTAACATCGAATCTTTCCCTGAATTACGAACTCTCTTCTCTGTTTTGAAGTTCTGACCACATCATCCGCTGAAGTGAGCAGTGAAATTATATTTTTGCATGCGGTATATGGAGAGCAAATTGGGAATACCAATCCACCGACCACGGCGTACACATGACAGAACAAAATTGAGGTGTCATTTATCAGACGAATCAATTTGCGAGTGACCTAACGCTTCTGTAGATCCAAAATCCCCACTTGCGATTTTAGGACGAGGTGCAGCCAGATAATGTCAAAGGAGTGTAATTCTCTGTTGGCGAATAAATATTGCATTTGTTGCAGTAGCTTTTCATTCGATACGTGGCACAGGCCATATGCTCCATACTGAATGCTCACCACAAGGATCTTCTCCATGAGTGAGGTTTAAAGCCGGTCTTCAAGAGCAGTGTTCTTTGCCCGTTTACAATCTTCAGAAACTTATATTTGCGTTCGTGCGTGCGTGCGTGTGTGTGTGTGTGTGTGTGTGTGTGTGTGTGTGTGCGTGTGTGTGTGTGTGTGTGTGTGTGTGTGTGTGTGTGTGTGTGTGTGTGTGTGTGTGTGTGTGTGTGTGTGTGTGTGTGTGTGTGTGTGTGCGTGTGTGTGTGCGTGTGTGTGTGCGCGTGTGTGTGTTTGTGTTTACTCACCTAGTTTTGGTTGCAGGGGTCGAGTCACTGTGTGTATGTCTGTGTGTGCGTGCGTGTGTGTTTATTTGATAGTTTGTGTGTGTGTGTGTGTGTGTGTGTGTGTGTGTATGTGTGTGTGTGTGTGTGTGTGTGTGTGTGTGTGTGTGTGTGTGTGTGTGTATCTTTGTGAGAGTTTGTGTGCTTACCTATATGTGGTTCCAGCGATCAGTTCACAGCTCCTGGTTTCGCCTTTTCGCGGGTCGCTATTTGGTCCACTTTCTTCCCGCTCCATGAGGTTTATCGTATCTTTTCATAAAGCTACGTATGGATCCTGCCTCCACTACTTTACTCTCCAGAATGTTCCACTTCCTGCCAACTCTATGACTGAACAAATTCTTCATTACGTCCTGTGACTCATCTGAGTCTTCAACATTCTGTTGTGATCCCTTGTTGCTGTGTCCCATCCTGTCCCTGACCACCTTGTCAATTCCTCTCATTATTTTATGTCGTTATCATGTGTCCCCTCCTCCTCCCATCTCTCCTATCCTTTTTTGCCGTTAGGTCGATTTTCCTTAACTTCTCCTTGTAGGACATACCCCTTAGCCCCGACTCTAGTCTTGTTACAAACCATTGCACTTTCTCTAATTTTTTGACATGCCTGACCTGATGTGGTTTCCATACCTGAGCTGCATACTTCAATATAGGCCTGACGTACACGGTGTACAGAGTCTTGAAGATTTCTTACTAACGTGTTGAAACGCTTTTCTTAGGTTCGCCAGGCACCCATATGCTGCATAGTTATTTGGTTGATGCTCACCTCTGATGTGCTCGGTGTTATACTCACCCCAAGATCCTTTAACTTCACTGAGGTTTGCGGTCTTTGGTCCACTAGCCTGTACTTTCATTGAGGTCTTTGACCTTACTCAATCTTTATGACTTTGCACTTCGTTGGATTAATCTTCAAGAGCCAGTTGTTGGACCAGGCTTGCAGCCTGTCTAGATCCCTTTCTAATTCTACCTCATAGTCATCCATCTCAGTTGTGCGCATTGGCTTCACGTCGTCTGCAAACAAGGACACCTCTGAATCTATCCCTTTCGTCATCTCATTCACAAATGTCTTTTTTGTTATTCCTGCCGGCTCTTCGAGCCTTTGCACTAATCTCTTTTACGGAGCTGTGTTGAAAGCCTTCATAAAGTTCTAGAAAATGCATAGTACCCTCCGTTTGTGTGTGAGTGTGTGTACTAACCTAGTTGTACTCACCTAGTTGAGGTTGCAGGGGTCGAGTCCTAGCTTCACTGGTCGCTACTAGGTCACTCTCCCTGAACCGTGAGCTTTATTATACCTCTGCTTCCGAAACTATTCCACTTCCTGACTACTCTGTGGCTGAAGAAGTACTTCCTAACATCCCTGTGATTCATCTGTGTCTTCAACTTCCAACTGTGTCCCCTTGTTGCTGTGTCCCATCTCTGGAACATCCTGTCTTTGTCCAACTTGTCAATTCCTCTTAGTATTTTGTATGTCGTTATCATGTCCCCCCTATCTCTATTGTTCTCCATTGTCGACAGGTAGATTTCCCTTAACCTTTCCTCGTAGGGCATACCCATTAGCTCTGGGACTAGTCTTGTTGCAAACCTTTGCACTTTCTCTAGTTTCTTTACATGCTTGGCTAGGTGTGGGTTCCAAATTGGTGCCGCATACTCCAACATGGGTCTAACGCACAAGGTGTACAGGGTCCTAAACTATTCCTTATTAAGATGTCAGAATGTTGTTCTGAGGTTTGCTAGGCGCCTGTGAAGGCTTACTCAGCCCTGTAACAACTTCAGACAGTATTACCAAGGTTGGCTCCTCCTCAGGATAATTAATGTATAGAAAAAGAATAAAAACTGACAAACATAAACACTTTATTATTTAGAAAATATAAAATGTAAAACACTTAAATATAGAGTATTAATCCTACATTAAAGAAAATGAAAAATGAAAAATATAAATGATAACTGAATTCAAAGCTAATATAAATGTATATAAAACTTGGGTGTCCGGTGTTGGTGACACTGCGTGTTGCTGAAATCGTAGCCGTTGCTGATGATGGGGGGGAGGGGGGTCGCAGGTGTTGATGACAACCCACCGGCTCGTTCTTCACAGATTTTCTAGCTTTCAATAATCCTTCCAGATGACAGGAAAGCAGGTTTTCTCCACTGCAATGATGAGGGGTTATATCCTGCTACTTGCATATACAAACAGGTAAGTGGAACAAAATTTGGGACATCTCATAACGTTAGTCTGTCTCCTTCAATTCTACTCGTTGATTGGCAGGTGACCCTCTCTGTCATCCAAGCTGGAAAGATAGACAGGTTACCCACTGCTTAAGAAATCACTCTCCATGATAAGTACAATACCTAAAAGACGTGGTGATTATTACAATAGTCAACTTAGAGCAAGACTGAAAGGACTAAGTTTATTATTGGTCAAAAGTGAAGCTTTCAACCAATAAATAAACTAGAATACAAGGCAGGCATGTACTTACAGTAGTGCTGGGAGCTGTGAGTCTAGTGATTACTGTTTGGACCGGAGCCCCACACGTCACCTTTCGGGGGGGGGAGAAGGAGGGGAAGAGATAGCGGGAGCTAGACTGACCCAACCTTAACAAGCAGCCGGCAATCAAACTTTCGGGGTGGGGGAAAAAAGGCGGGAATAGTGGGAGCTAGACTTGCCTTACCTTAACAAGTAGCCGACAAGCAAACTATCACTTTCGGGGAGGGGGAAAAAGGGGGGGGATAGTGGGAGCTGGACTTACCCTACCTTAAAAAGTAGCCGGCAATGAAACTATTGTTACTATATCGCTACTCCTATCTATTGAACTTTTCCCTCACAGTGCCCATATGCTGCAGCAGTTATTTGGTTGATGTGCGTTTAAGGAGATGTGCCTGGTGTTATACTCACCTCAAGATCTTTTACCTTGAGTGAGGTTTGTAGTCTCTGGCCCCCAAGACTGTACTCCGTCTGCGGTCTTCTTTGCCCTTGCTCAATCTTCATGACTTTGCACTTGGTGGGGTTGAACTCCAGGAATCAATTGCTGGATCAGGTCTGCAGCCTGTACAGATCCCTTTGTATTTCTGCCTGGTCTTCGATCGAATGAACTCTTCTCATCAACTTCACATCATCTGCAAACAGGGACACTTCGAAGTTTATTCCTTCCATCGTGTCGTTCACAAATACCATAAACAGCACTGGTCCTAGGACTGACCCCTGTGGGACCCCGCTGATCACAGATGCCCACTCTGACACCTCGCCACGTACCATGACTCGCTGCTGTCTTCCCGACAAGTATTCCTTGATCCACTGTAGTGCCTTCCCTGTTATCCCTGCTAAAGTCCTTCAGTTTTTGCACTAATCTCTTGTGTGGAGCTGTGTCAAACGCCTTCTTGAAGTCCAAAAAAATGCAGTCCACCCACCCCTCTCTCTCTTGTCTTACTGCTATCACCATTTCATAGAACTCCAGTAGGTTTGAGACACAGGATTTCCCGTTCCTGAAACCATATTGGCTGCTGTTGATGAGATCATTCCTTTCTAGATGTTCCACCACTCTTCTCCTCATAATCTTCTCCATGACTTTGCATACTATACATGTCAGTGACACTGGTCTGTAGTATAGTGATTCATATCTGTCTCCTTTTTTAAAGATTGGGACTACATTTGCTGTGTTCCATGCCTCAGGCAATCTCCCTGTTTCGATAGATGTATTGAATATTGTTGTTAGGGGTACACATAGCGCCTCTGCTGCTTCTCTCAGGACCCATGGTGAGATGTTATCCGGCCCCATTGCCTTTGAGGTATCTAGCTCATCCAGAAGCCTCTTCACTTCTTCCTCGGTTGTGTGTACTGTGTCCAGCTCTTGTTGGTGTACAACACCTCCCCGTCTTTCTGGAGCCCATTCTGTCTCCTCTGTAAAGACTTCTTTGAATCTCTTGTTGAGTTCGTCACATACTTCACGGTCATTTCTTGTTGTCTCTCATCCTTCCTTCCTTCCTTAGCCTGATTACCTGGTCCTTGACTGTTGTTTTCCTCCGGATGTGGCTGTATAACAGTTTCAGGTCAGATCTGGCTTTCGCTGCTATGTCGTTTTCATATTGTCGTTGGGCCTCCCTTCCTATCTGTGCATATTCATTTCTGGCTCTACGACTGCTCTCCTTATTCTCCTGGGTCCTTTGCCTTCTATACATCTTCCATTCTTTAGCACACTTGTTTTTTGCCTCCCTGCACCTTTGGGTGAACCATTGGCTAATCCTTGCTTTTTCATTATTCCTGTTACCCTTGGGTATAAACCTCTCCTCAGTTTCTTTGCACATTGTTGTTACATATTCCATCATCTCATTAACTAGCTTCTCTGCCAGTTCTCTGTCCCACTGAGCCCCGTTCTGGAAGTTCCTCATTCCCGTGCAGTCCCCTTTCTTGTAGTTTGGCTTCATTCGCCCTGGCCTTCCTGCTTTCCCTTCACTTGTAGCTCTACTGTGTATTCGAAGCTTGAAACCACTTGATCGCTGGCTCCAAGGGGTTTTCATATGTGATGTCTTCAATATCTGCACTACCAAGGTGAATACTAGGTCCAGTCTTGCTGGTTCATCCTCTCCTCTCTTTCTTGTAGTATCCCTTACATGTTGGTACATGAAGTTTTCCGATACCACCTCCATCATCTTAGCCCTCCATGCATCTTGGCCCCCATGTGAGTCCAAGTTTTCCCAATCAATTTCCTTGTGGTTAAAGTCACCCATGATCAGAAGCTTTGCCATGCATGCATGAGCTCTTCTGGCCACTGCAGCCAGTGTGTCAACCATCGTTCTATTGCTCTCGTCATACTCTTGCCTTGGCCTCCTGCTGTTCTGCAGTGAGTTATACATCACTGCAATTACCACTTTGGGGACATCCAGACTGAAGCGTTCCCGCTATGTAATCGCTTGCTTCTCTGCTGTTTCCTCTCTCCAGCTCATCAAAATTCCATCGATTTTTGATCAGCAGTGCCACTCCTCCACCCCCCCTGTTCCCTCTGTCTTTCCTCATGATATGGTATCCTGTTGGAAAGATGGCATCTGTTATCATACCCGTAAGCTTGGTTTCTGTGAGAGCTATGATGTCTGATGATGCCTCTTTGACTCTCGTGCCACTCCTCCCACTTATTTGTTATTCCATCAGCGTTTGTGTACCATACCTTCAGTTTCCTCTCCAACACTGTGGTTTGGGGGGCCTGTGAGGGTGGGAGACCTTTTAGCATACTGTGGGATTCTATTGCTGTTTGTTGGGAAGCTGTAGGGTGTGTGTGTGTGTGTGTGTGTTTGTGTGTGTGTACTCACCTAGTTGTGTGTGTGTGTGTGTGTGTTTGTGTGTGTGTACTCACCTAGTTGTGTGTGTGTGTGTGTGTGTTTGTGTGTGTGTTTGTGTGTGTGTACTCACCTAGTTGTACTCACCTCGTTGTGGTTGCAGGGGTCGATTCACAACTCTTGGCCCAGCCTCTTCCCTGGTCGCTACTAGGTCACTCTTCAAACTCCATGAGCTTTATCACACCTCGTTTTAAAGTTATGTATGTACTCACCTAATTGTACTCACCTAATTGTGGTCGTAGGGGTCGAGACGTAGCTCCTGGCCTCGCCTGTTCACTGATTGCTGCTAGGAACTCTCTCTCTCTCTCTCTCTCTCTCTCTCTCTCTCTGCTTCCTGAGCTTTGTCATACCTTGCCTTAAAGCTATGTATGGTTCCTGCCTCCACTACAACACTTGTTGGACTATTCCACTTTCTGACATCTCTATGACTGAAGAAGTACTTCCTAAGATCTTTTTGACTCATCTGAGTCTTCAGCATACAGCTGTGACCCCTTGTTACTGTGTCCCCTCTCTGGAACATTTTGTCTCTGCCCAACTTATCTATTCCACGCAGTATTTTGTATGTTGCTATCAAGTCTCCCCTGACCCTCCTGTCCTCCAGCGTCGTCAGGCCGATTTCCCTCAACTTTTCTTCGTATGACAGTCCCCTGAGCAGCAGAACTAACCTTGTTGCAAACCTATGCACTTTCTCTAATTTCTTGACGTGTTTGACCAGGTGTGGGTTCCAAACTGGTGCTGCATACTCCAGTATGGGCCTGACGTACAGTATACAGTGTCTTGAGCGATTCCTTACTTAGATAACGGAACGCTATCCTCAGGTTTGCCAGGCGCCCATATACTGCAGCAGTTATCTGGTTGATGTGTGCTTCTAGAGACGTGCTCGGTATTATGCTCACGCCAAGATCTTTTTCCTTGAGCGAGGTTTGCAGTCTTTGGCCACCTAGCCTATACTCTGTCTGCGGTCTTCTTTGTCCTTCCCCAATCTTCATGACTTTGCTTTTAGCAGGGTTAAATGCGAGAAGCCAGTTGCTGGACCACGTGTTCAGCCTGTCCTGGTCTCTTTGTAGGCCTGCCTGATCCTCATTTGATTTAATTCTTCTCATTAACTTCACATCATCTGGAAACAGGGACACTTCTGTGTCTATCCCTATCTGTGTCTCGTTTCAATCACATATACTAAGAATAGCACTGGTCCTAGAACCGACCCATGTGGTACCCCGCTCGTCACAGCCGCTTATTGTGATACCTCATCATGTACCATGACTCGTTGGCAATATAAACACAAATGCAGTATAATGTGATCCTTTATTGACTACGTTTCGCCCACACAGTGGGCTTTTTCAAGTCACAAACAGAACTACCTGGGGTGGAAGGAACGCGAGTATTTATAGTCCGGCTGAGGTCAGGTGAAGAATGCTGCATCTGATGATGTACCGAGTTGGGTTGTAGAGTCTAAAAACTTGGGTAGCTTGGAAAGGAGACTGGACAAGTTTGTGAGCAGACCTTCTACAGTGTTCTTATGTGGGATAGCGATGAAGAAGTTTCTTGGCAAGTGGTTCAGCTATGTTATAGAAGCCACTATTCTGGTTGAAGTTGTCGGATATAGAAATAAGTGATGATTCCAGGATTCTTCGGTATTGAGTGTTGTCTTCTGTGGCGATAAGTCTTGAGTTTCTGTAGTTTATCAAGTGGTTGTGTGAATTACGGTGTTGTACGCAGGCATTCCTTGTGTCGTCAGACCTGCTTGCGTATTGGTGTTCTGAAATACGTGTTTGGAGGTCCCTTGATGTTTCGCCCACGTATAACTTGTTGCAGTCATTACAAGGGATTATGTATACCCCTGCAGAGGATGGAGGTTTGTCCTGCCTACTACTGGTGATGTCCTTGATGGTCGTGGTTGTGGAGGTAGATACTTGGAATGATGTTTTGGCAAAGATGTTGGAAACATGTTTGGCAATGGAGTTGGTGGGAAGGACTATGTATCTCTTCTCGGCAGTGTCTTCTCTGGGTGTGTTGAAGATGTTTAGTGCTCGCCGTCTGCAGTCTCTGATGAAGTGACGAGGATAGTGGAGTTTGGAAAATACCTGTTCAATTATAGTGCATTCTTCCTCAAGGAACTCGTTGCTGCAGATTCTGAGTGCACGCAGGAAGAAGCCTATAATTACACCACGTTTGGTTTTGGTGTCGTGGTGAGAGTAGAAGTGGAGAAGATCGTTTTGGTTGGTGGGTTTTCGATAGACTTTAAAACGAAGTTCGTGGTCAGCTTTGCAGAGTAGAACATCAAGGAAAGGAAGAGTGTTGTCGACCTCTTCTTCAAGTGTGAACTGGATTGAAGGCTCGACCTGGTTGAGCTTGTCTTGGAGAGCTTGAACGTTGAAGCGTTTAGGAGTTATGAGGAGAATGTCGTCAACATAACGGAGCCAGGTGACAGACGAAGGAATAATGGTGGAGAAACGTTCGGCTTCTAGATGTTCCATGTATAGGTTCGCTAGGACTGCACTGAGTGGCGAACCCATGGGTAGTCCAAACGTCTGCTGAAAGAGGTGATTTTCAAAAGAGAAACACGTAAAGCCAACACATAGTTCAACCAGGTCGATGAAGTCGCTGGCTGGAATGGGAAGATCAAGTGAATCGTCAATTTTCTTGCGCAAGAGATCGATGGCTTGTTTAGTAGGTACTTTAGTGAATAGGGAAGTCACGTCAAGGCTGAGGAGCTCAGAACAAGGGAAGAAACTTCTGCACACCATGCCCAGCAACCCCAGACCTGCCAGAATGTACGGCCTGCCAAAGACTCACAAGCCTGGTATCCCACTGAGGCCCATATCCTCGGGAATAGG
Source organism: Cherax quadricarinatus (assembly GCF_038502225.1). Classification (NCBI taxonomy): domain Eukaryota; kingdom Metazoa; phylum Arthropoda; class Malacostraca; order Decapoda; family Parastacidae; genus Cherax; species Cherax quadricarinatus. The sequence continues at coordinate 23,812,779 of NC_091350.1, read as the reverse complement.
CAGTGCTCCCCACAAGCTCTCAGGAATTCTCGCCAAACACCTCTCGAAACTCTTGGGCACTATCAGTCCAGCACATCTCAAACACTCAGGTGATCTTCTCAATCGCATTCGCAACATCAACATCAGGAACAAGAAACTTTCCAGCCTTGACGTGACTTCCCTATTCACTAAAGTACCTACTAAACAAGCCATCGATCTCTTGCGCAAGAAAATTGACGATTCACTTGATCTTCCCATTCCAGCCAGCGACTTCATCGACCTGGTTGAACTATGTGTTGGCTTTACGTGTTTCTCTTTTGAAAATCACCTCTTTCAGCAGACGTTTGGACTACCCATGGGTTCGCCACTCAGTGCAGTCCTAGCGACCCTATACATGGAACATCTAGAAGCCGAACGTTTCTCCACCATTATTCCTTCGTCTGTCACCTGGCTCCGTTATGTTGACGACATTCTCCTCATAACTCCTAAACGCTTCAACGTTCAAGCTCTCCGAGACAAGCTCAACCAGGTCGAGCCTTCAATCCAGTTCACACTTGAAGAAGAGGTCGACAACACTCTTCCTTTCCTTGATGTTCTACTCTGCAAAGCTGACCACGAACTTCGTTTTAAAGTCTATCGAAAACCCACCAACCAAAACGATCTTCTCCACTTCTACTCTCACCACGACACCAAAACCAAACGTGGTGTAATTATAGGCTTCTTCCTGCGTGCACTCAGAATCTGCAGCAACGAGTTCCTTGAGGAAGAATGCACTATAATTGAACAGGTATTTTCCAAACTCCACTATCCTCGTCACTTCATCAGAGACTGCAGACGGCGAGCACTAAACATCTTCAACACACCCAGAGAAGACACTGCCGAGAAGAGATACATAGTCCTTCCCACCAACTCCATTGCCAAACATGTTTCCAACATCTTTGCCAAAACATCATTCCAAGTATCTACCTCCACAACCACGACCATCAAGGACATCACCAGTAGTAGGCAGGACAAGCCTCCATCCTCTGCAGGGGTATACATAATCCCTTGTAATGACTGCAACAAGTTATACGTGGGCGAAACATCAAGGGACCTCCAAACACGTATTTCAGAACACCAATACGCAAGCAGGTCTGACGACACAAGGAATGCCTGCGTACAACACCGTAATTCACACAACCACTTGATAAACTACAGAAACTCAAGACTTATCGCCACAGAAGACAACACTCAATACCGAAGAATCCTGGAATCATCACTTATTTCTATATCCGACAACTTCAACCAGAATAGTGGCTTCTATAACATAGCTGAACCACTTGCCAAGAAACTTCTTCATCGCTATCCCACATAAGAACACTGTAGAAGGTCTGCTCACAAACTTGTCCAGTCTCCTTTCCAAGCTACCCAAGTTTTTAGACTCTACAACCCAACTCGGTACATCATCAGATGCAGCATTCTTCACCTGACCTCAGCCGGACTATAAATACTCGCGTTCCTTCCACCCCAGGTAGTTCTGTTTGTGACTTGAAAAAGCCCACTGTGTGGGCGAAACGTAGTCAATAAAGGATCACATTATACTGCATTTGTGTTTATATTGCCATTGTGTCGGTATTTTATACCATTTATTTCCACCATGACTCGTTGTTGTCTCCCTGTCAGGTATTCTCTGATCCATTGAAGTGCCCTTCCTGTTATATGCGCCTGATGTTCCAGCTTCTGCACTAATCTTATATGAGGAACTGTGTCAGAGGCCTTCCTGCAGTCCAGGAAAATGCAATTAACCCGCCCCTCTCTCTCGTGTCTTACTTCTGTTACCTTGTCATAAAACTCCAGAAGGTTTGTGACACAGGATTTGCCTTCCATGAATCTGTGCTGGTTGTCGTTTATAATCTTGTACCATTCCAGGTGCTCCACCTCTCTCCTCCTGATAATCTTCTCCATGAATTTGCATATTATACACATCAGTGACACTGGTCTGTTGTTTAGTGCCTCGTTTCTGTCTTCTTTCTTGGAAATAGGGACTACATTTGCCGTCTTCCATACCTCAGGTAGTTGCCCAGTTTCTAGGGATGTATTGAAGGTTGTGGTTAGTGGCACACACACAGCATCTCTGCTCCTTCTCTAAGAACCCAAGGGGAGATGTTGTCCGGTCTCATCGCCTTTGAGGTACCAAGGTCAATTAGAAGCTTCTGCACCTCCTTCTCCGTTGTTTGTATGTCATCCAACACATGTTGGTATATTCCTTGTTCTCGTTACCCTCTGTGTTGTCTTCCCAGAGCCCTTCCTGTCTCTACTGTAAATACTTCCTTAAATCGCGTGTTGAGCTCCTCTCATACCTCTTGATCGTTTCTTGTGAGTAACCCACCTTCTTTCCACAGCCTGATCACCTGGTCTTTGACTGTTGTCTTCCTTCTGTATGTGTGTGTGAAGCCTTACTCAGCCCTGTAACAACTTCAGTCAGTATTACCAAGGCTGGCTCCTCAGGAAAATTAATGAATAGAAAAAGAATAATAACACTCAAATATAAACACTTTATTATTTAGAAATGAAAATATAAAACAATTAAATATGAATTTTTATCCTACTTGAAAGATAAATGAAATTTGAAATATAAAAATAATATCTGAATTCAATGTTAATATGTACAGTTAGACTGGGGTGTCTGGTTGATGTTGTTGACACCGCGTATTGTAGAAATTGTAGCCGCTGCTGATGATGGGGGGGTCACAGATGTTGAGTGACAACCCAACGACTAGTTCTTCACAGAGTCTCTAGCCTTGAATAGCCCGTCAAGATGATAGGAACGCAGGTCTTTCACCACTGCAAAGATGAGGGGTAGTTGCCTGGGGTTGGCTACATTTATCAGGGATGTAGATAAAAGGTGACGTCCCAGAACTCATGTGAAGTTCGTCTCCTTCAACACTTTCTTTGGTTGCCAGATGACCTGAGCTGACATTCCAAGAGTTGTGTTGGGAGCTGTGACTCAAGTGATTAATATTTGGTCAGAGTCCCACACGTCACCTTTCCCTATGGAAAAAGTGAGGGGAAATAGTGGGAGCTAGACACTGACCCTACCTTAACAAGCAGACCGGCAATCAAACTATCATCACCATATGCTCGCTACTCCTATCTGTTGAACTTTTCCCTCACACTCCCCCATACCAAGACTATAGTCAAGGAGTATAAGAAGAATAGGCGAGGAAAAAGTTCTAACACGTGGAAGTCGCGTAAGGCAACAAATCTTCTACTGACTGTCACGACTTAACCAGTCAGAGAAATAATTGGATGAACCATTGATATACACAATATGAAACTTAAAAGCTTGGAGTGCCAATGTCCACCTCAAGAGGCGACTGTTGGTTCCCTTAAAAGTTTCTAGGTATATCAAAGGTTTGTGATCCGTCTCCAAAATGAATTCTTTTCCCAGTAAATAAAATTTAAGTTTGGAGATACCCCACACAAGGGCCAAACATTCCTTTTCTATTGTGGAGTATCTCGTTTCTTCAGGAAGTTGTTTTAGATTTAATAAATATACAGGAACTAGGAGTGTGTGTATTTTGTGCAGTAAGCATCTGACACCTGTTGCAAGAACTATATTTCTTTGTAACCTGTAAGTACATGCTTGGCCAAAAATAAGTGTGCTTGAGTTTATGCCACGTCTTACGATGGGCCAAGTGTTTGGTCACTGGTAAATCATGAGCCATTTGAAGAACAGTCTCTCGACATGGTTTAGGAACAACAAGGAGGGAATAATCTATCACTGAAGAATGAGATTTAAATACAGATTTATATAAGATATCATTAATATATTCAAACTTATGAGATACGTATCTCCCATGGATAACTTTGTTGTTAAAAGCTTGATTATGACAATCCCGAAGTGAAGGGCAATTGTGCTGTATATTGACAAAGTCATCCTTGGACATAAAATCTGAGAAAATGAATTGACTTACAGTGGGAGAAGAGGTAGGAGAAGCCAGGGTTATGGTCTGAGCCCAAGTAAAGACATTGAGAGTGCCAGAGGCAATACCCTTACTTTCACCAGACGAGTAAACAGGTGATCCTGCTACCTCACTTTCGAGAGCAGTATCATCTGTTTCCACCCCCATATGAACCGTATGAGACAATGCAGCTTCCGGTGCGGAATTGTTAAGGAGCTGGAAAACTTAGATCCACGGGTGGTGACCAAAGATCCGCCTCTGAAGGAAGAACGGCACCTTTAATGTTACCCACTATTATAGAACAAGTTATTGGGGCTAGTACCGCATTAGTCCAACCTGTGAACCATTTACTTTTCAAGGAACAACGTATTGTAGGGAAAGTATTTTCACGACCCAAGTAATCTGAAAGAATAGAGGACACACGAGAGGTTTTACAGTAAAGGAACAGTTTGTCCGAAATTACGATGCACGTACATCCAGTGTCACGTAATATGTCTTAGACTTTTATACCACTAACTGCTCCTGAGCAGAAGGGTGCCTGGTCATTACCGTCAACAAAACATCTACCAACTTTCTTTATTTTCTTGGAAGGACAATCTGGACGTTTATGTCCGATACCACCACACCGATGACATGATGGTATAATAGCTGGTGACTTTGTTTCTACTGTAGGCTTCTTAACCTTTGGTTCAGGTGAACCATTGCCCTTAGGGTTCGATCCCTTTAGGTCTTTATAGGAATTGTGAGCCTCAACATACAGGTCAGCGGCCTCAGCAACTTCCTCAGCTTTAATCAGGTTACGTTCTCTAATGAATGTTCGTATCTGGTGGGGAAGAGCTGTCAGGAACTGGTCAGCAAAAATGAAGTCTCTAAGAGATTCATAACTGTGATCAATTCCTGAACTCTCTATCCAAAAATCGAACAAACGAAAGAGTGTTACCTGTAACTGCTGAAAGTTCTGGCCAGGCTGTAAGGTGGCATACCTGAAATCTTTCCTGTAAGAATTTGTGCTTTTTTGGTATGCTTTAAGGATTGCCTTCTTCAGTAGGTTATAATTGCATATGATATCCTGCGACAAAGTTGCATAGATATTCAAAGTTGTACCAGAAAATAACATTCCTAACCTGGTAGCCCAGGTGTCAGCAGGCCATTCACAGAGGGTAGTGGTATTTTCAAACCTGATAATGTATGAAGTTATGTCTTCCCCCTCTGTGAAGGGAGGTAAATTAGGTGTTGGAATATGTGCACTGACTGCACGTTGTTCCATTACTCCTTCCTCTAATTGTTGTTGTGTAAAAGTTAACTTTTTATTCTCTAATTCAAGGCGAGCTTTTTCTATCTCACGATCTTTCTCTCTCGCAAGTCATTCTCTCTAGCTTTTTCCTCAACTTCTCTATCTTTTGCTCTTTCCTCAGGTTCTCTTAACCTAACTTGTTCCTCACGTACTTTAGCTCTCTCCTCACGATAAAGTCTATCACGCTCCTTTTTCTCCTCTCTTTCTCTTTCTGTCTTTCTTGATTTTCTCTTTCAATTCGATCTGTCTCCTTTTTCTCCTCTCTCTCAATTCTCTCTCCTGTTTCTCCTCTCTTTCTCTTTCTAACTGTCTTTCTTGGTTTTCTCTTTCAATTCGATCTCTCTCCTTTTTCTCCACTCTCTCAAGGTTCTCTTTCTCCTTTCTTTCTCCTTCCTGGATCTTGGAGCTAATGAAAGCTTCTAAATTTTTCCCCGTTATTCCTAACTTACTCCCAGTGTTCATCCAAAACTGGTATTCCTCCATACTTGCAAGAATAACTTAAACTACCAGGGGAAAATGAAACGGATATATCAAAGAAAACGGAGGGTTCAATTCCTGCTCCGCTCAAACTGTAAATAAATCGGATGGTTCGATCCCTGCTTCGATTAAACAGTATGTATGAAAGAAAACGGAGGGTTCTATGCCGGCTCCGACAAATCAAGAGTGTCCTACAACAGTTCCCTTGATATAATAAATAGAGCTCAATGAAACAACTTGTCACTGGAAAATCTCGGGTCGCTAGAGTCTATTCCTACAAATCATTTCAAGCTCAAGAATAAAGGTGACAGAATCAACTAGTATATCCTGCCTTGACTTGACTTACAATAAACTGAGACTATAACAATCACCAAATCTTTTAAATACCTGTACTGTAGTCCTACCATGGAGAATGATTACTCATGGCTGGTGGTAACCGTCTGTGGTATGCGGCATTGAAGTTCCAATGGTAGATTCGAGATGGAGTTGAATCTTGATTCAGTAGAGTTGATCCTGGCAAGGTCGCCACATGTGAAGGTTTACTCAGCCCTGTAACAACTTCAGACAGTATTACCAAGGCTGGCTCCTCCTCAGGAAAATTAATGAATAGAAAAAGAAATAATAACAGTCAAATATAAACACTTTATTATTTAGAAATGAAAATATAAAACAATTAAATATGAATTTTTATCCTACTTGAAAGAGAAATGAAAAAATGAAATATAAAAATCATATTTGAATTCAACGCTAATATATACAGTTAGACTGTGGTGTCTGGTTGATGTTGTTGACACTGCATATTGTAGAAATTGTAGCCGTTGCTGATGATGGGGGGGTCACAGATGTTGAGTGACAACCCAACGACTAGTTCTTCACAGTCTCTAGCCTTGAATAATCCGTCAAGATGATAGGAACGCAGGTCTTTCACCACTGCAAAGATGAGGGGTAGTTGCCTGGGGTTGACTACATTTATCAGGAATGTAGATAAAAAGTGACGTCCCAGAACTCATGTGAAGTTCGTCTCCTTCAACACTTTCTTTGGTTGCCAGATGACCTGAGCTGACATTCCAAGAGTTGTGCTGGGAGCTGTGAGTCAAGTGATTACCCTTTGGTCGGAGCCCCACACGTCACCTTTCCGGGTGGAAAAAGGGGGGGGGGGAAAGAATAGCGGGAGCTAGACACTGACCCTACCTTAACAAGAAGACGGGCAATCAAACTATTGTCACCATATATTCGCTCGCTACTCCTATCTGTTGAAATTTTCCCTCACAGTGTGTGCGCACGTGTGTGTACTCGCCTATTTGTGATTGTAGGGGTCGAGGCACTGCTCCTTACGACGCGTATTCACAAGTCACTACTAGGGGTCACTCCCTTTTCCAAAAGCCGTATCGTAACTCATCTTAAAGCTAGGTGTGGATCCTACGTCCATTACTTCCTAAGATCCCTATGACTCATCTGAGTTGTTAGCTTCCAGTTGTGTCCCTTTACTCATGTGTCATTCACATATGTAGGAAAGAGAACCAATCCTTGGACTGCCCCTTGTGTATCCCATATGTGTGTGTGTGTGTGTGTGTGTACTCACCTAGTTGCACTCACCTAGTTGAGGTTGCAGGGATCGAGTCCTAGCTCTCTCTCGCCTCTTCACTGGTTGCTACTAGGTCACTCTTCCTGAACTTTGAGTTTTATCATACCTCTGCTTAAAGCTATGTATTGATCCTGTGTGTGTGTGTGTGTGTGTGTGTGTGTGTGTGTGTGTGTGTGTGTGTGTGTGTGTGTGAACGTGGGTATCTCATCCTCAGTTTGTAATCACCTGTGTGCAGCTACTGGGTCTGCATTGTGCTCATCGCGTCCTTTCATCGATACTCTGTTTATCATATAATTGATTTTAAATTTCCTTTGTTACAGCTTTTTCTATTTCCTCTTTTAATGCATATCTCTTCTGCTCCACTTTTTCTCAATTTACAACTGTTGTCTACTTTTTTTCATCTCTTTTGAACATACAATAAATCTTCCTTATGTTCTCCTTTCTGTTCTTTCATGACCTAATAAGTGTCCTTTCTTATTATGTCCTTCTTATTATGTCTCCTTTCTTGCCCCTTGTCGGCTTACGTCGTTATCATTCATTATTTCAGCTATTCTTCCTGACTTTTGTTTTCTGTCCCTGGTATCCTTTTGTTGCTCATCTCCGGCAGACATTTTGTATTTTAAATATCTGTTTTATTAAGTGTGGACATCACAGGCCTACCTACCTATCTTTCCTTATTCCAATTTTGGCTATTATAAGCTGTAAGCAACATTCTTCGCATTTCACTATCCTTATATTTAAAACCAATTATTTCTCGTGACTAGTACGTATATAAGTTCATATTGATAATAATATGACTCAAGAAATCGTAATGACAGGATTGCAAATAAACCATACCCCCGGCCGGGATTGAACCCGCGGTCATAGAGTCTCAAAACTCCAGCCCGTCGCGTTAGCCACTGGTCTAGTGGCTAACGCGACGGGCTGGAGTTTTGAGACTCTATGACCGCGGGTTCAATCCCGGCCGGGGGTATAGTTTATGGGATAATAATATCTCTTAGACCCACATTGTTTCCTGATATTTTCAATATTTTTAAGAAATGCTTTATTCTTCATGGCTGACTGCTTTCCACTTACTTTTTTTTTTTTGGGGGGGGGGGGCATTAAAGAGCCTCACCCACTTATAGGCCTTTGTGTTCAATTTATCCTCATTATATTGTAAAGATTTTCCGTCTTTTTTGTTTATTACTGTTTTTTTTTCTTTATCTGTATTCAAGTAGCTGTCATTCCTTGTTGGAAATCAATACATAAATTAAAACATTACTGGAACAAGTACAGAACCTTGTGGTACACCTGGAACAAGTACAGAACCTTGTGGTACACCTGGAACAAGTACAGAACCTTGTGGTACACCTGGAACAAGTACAGAACCTTGTGGTACACCTGGAACAAGTACAGAACCTTGTGGTACACCTGGAACAAGTACAGAACCTTGTGGTACACCTGGAACAAGTACAGAACCTTGTGGTACACCTGGAACAAGTACAGAACCTTGTGGTACACCTGGAACAAGTACAGAACCTTGTGGTACACCTGGAACAAGTACAGAACCTTGTGGTACACCTCTTCTCACATTTATTTATGAAAACAAAAGAAAATTCGCATACATTGTATAAACTTTACTTTCATTCATTGTGTATTTTTCAGTTTAGAAGTTCGTCTTTTATAGGAAAATCTATCAAAGTTTGTATTAATGTTTAGATGTTATACAAACTCATCCATTCCTGTCTTGAACAATTTCCGTTAATTATTATGACAAATTCACGGAAATTGTTCAAGACAGGAATGGATGAGTTTGTATAACATCTAAACATTAATACAAACTTTGATAGATTTTCCTATAAAAGACGAACTTCTAAACTGAAAAATACACAATGAATGAAAGTAAAGTTTATACAATGTATGCGAATTTTCTTTTGTTTTCATAAATAAATGTGAGAAGAGGTGTACCACAAGGTTCTGTACTTGTTCCAGGTGTACCACAAGGTTCTGTACTTGTTCCAGATGTACCACAAGGTTCTGTACTTGTTCCAGGTGTACCACAAGGTTCTGTACTTGTTCCAGGTGTACCACAAGGTTCTGTACTTGTTCCAGTAATGTTTTAATCTTGACTTTGCAAATGGAACATCAAATTCTTTACGAGATTGTATTCTCAAAGCTTTGAATTCTCTTTTCATCTAATGTATTTTTCAAATATTTTTTCCCCAACGCTTATCAAGCAAACTGCCCTCTAGTTTTTACAAAGACTTCCTCTTATCTGTCATTATCATTGTCAGCTAATTTACAATTGGTTAGTTAAGTCTTAATATTCTTCTGGACTTTTGTATAAAACCCAACTTGTTATAGTCTCTGGTTCAATTGTTTTGTTCCTTCAGCCTCTGCTAACAATTTATTTTCTTGCTCTTCAGATTTTTCATTATCCTCTAACTCAGCTGTTTGTCTGCCATTGGAATTCACTACGTTGAAAATATTCTCTTTCACGAACTCACTCTCAAACATTTTATTTAATACCTCACATATTTCCTCTTCTTTTTCAGTAATTTTTTCCATCATCATTTATTCTTTGTATTTTTGGTTTAACATTAAGTTTAATTTTTCGAATTTGTATAACTGGACTTCCTATTATTACCTCTTACATTTATGTAATTATATTTTTTCTTACCTCTCCAGCATATTTTTTCTTACCTCTCCAGCATATTTTTTCTTACCTCTCCAGCATATTTTTTCTTACCTCTCCAGCATATTTTTTCTTACCTCTCCAGCATATTTTTTCTTACCTCTCCAGCATATTTTTTCTTACCTCTCCAGCATATTTTTTCTTACCTCTCCAGCATATTTTTTCTTACCTCTCCAGCATATTTTTTCTTACCTCTCCAGCATATTTTTTCTTACCTCTCCAGCATATTTTTTCTTACCTCTCCAGCATATTTTTTCTTACCTCTCCAGCATATTTTTTCTTACCTCTCCAGCATATTTTTTCTTACCTTTCCAGCATATTTTTTCTTACCTCTCCAGCATATTTTTTCTTACCTCTCCAGCATATTTTTTCTTACCTCTCCAGCATATTTTTTCTTACCTCTCCAGCATATTTTTTCTTACCTCTCCAGCATATTTTTTCTTACCTCTCCAGCATATTTTTTCTTACCTCTCCAGCATATTTTTTCTTACCTCTCCAGCATATTTTTTCTTACCTCTCCAGCATATTTTTTCTTACCTCTCCAACATATTTTTTCTTACCTCTCCAGCAAATTTTTTCTTACCTCTCCAGCATATTTTTTCTTACCTCTCCAGCATATTTTTTCTTACCTCTCCAGCATATTTTTTCTTACCTTTCCAGCATATTTTTTCTTACCTCTCCAGCATATTTTTTCTTACCTCTCCAGCATATTTTTTCTTACCTCTCCAGCATATTTTTTCTTACCTCTCCAGCATATTTTTTCTTACCTCTCCAGCATATTTTTTCTTACCTCTCCAGCATATTTTTTCTTACCTCTCCAGCATATTTTTTCTTACCTCTCCAGCATATTTTTTCTTACCTCTCCAGCATATTTTTTCTTACCTCTCCAGCATATTTCATTAAATCATTTTTCATTTATTTGTCTTGTATTTCTTCGGAAAAAAACGTTTAATTTTATTTCCTATATGTAATATAACTCTTTGTAGAGATTATATGTTCATACATACATACATATATACATACATACATACATACATACATACATACATACATACATTACATATATACGAATAGGTAAAACTGGTTAATTAGCAACAACTCATTGAAATTATGTTCTTTCTAAAATTTTCTCTTATACATATAAAGATATATTTTTTATATATGTTAAAATAAAAATTAACGATTTTGTACCAAAAGAAGCTTAGGAAACTTACCTAACCTTATTATAACAAAAGTAATTTAATTTAGCCTAATCCAGCTAAATATATTTTATATAACTTGCAATAATTTAATAATAAACAAACACAATGAAATATATTTTCATTCGTTAGATTCAGAAAGACGTTTGCGAAATTATTAAACATACAAATTTTTGCTTGCCTTATTCGGCAAGAAGAACGTTGCTATTAAAGCCAAAATCACAAGTTTTTACTTGCAATTTTGGCTTAAATAGCTGCTGCTATTTAAGCCAGTGTGCTGCACCAAAAATAATGTTATTATTTTCGGAAAACCTATTCACAATTTAATTACAATTCCAGCTTTATAGACTTCCTAATTTATTTATTTCTTTAAAGTTAAATTCTTCTGGTTCAATAACTTCTTCCTCATCACGATCAAACTTCATGGAAATTTCCTGAAATATTTTATTCATTCGACATTTGACCAACCGAATTTCTCTTTTTTTCCTAAATAATATTTAACGTTCCGTCATTAAAATAATGTTGATAAATGGTTCAGAGAACCGACAAGTTGATAAATTAGACACATGTGCAACTCCTGGGTATCTTTATTGAGGAAACGTTTCGCCACACAGTGGCTTGATCAGCCCATACAAAGGTGAATGGTGAAAAATAGAGGGAATTTGGTTCTCCGAACCATTCATCTACATTCCTGTCTGACACAGCAACATCTTGGATCTTAATACAGGGAATTCTTCGCTTGCCTAACGCTTAAGTATAACCTACTTCCACATTGTACAAATGTGACGCCACCTACGACTGCTGCACCTCTCCTGCCTACAGTATATAAGCTACTTCCACGCACATATGCTGTATTCTTTTCAAGATTGATTGACTGACCACATCGACTCAAGGCTGAGGGACTGATTACCTCAAATTCCCAATGTTTTTCACCATTCTTCTTTGTATGGACTGATGAAACCATCTGTGGCGAAACGCTTCCTCATTAAAGATACCCAAGTGTTACACATGTGTCTATCATTAAAATTTTGGAGGGATTTCGATCTACTTCCTCTATGCTCTAGACTGGCTCTTTCTAAGACACCATGTATGATTCTTGCTCTAATTTTCTTTTACTTTTATCGTATTTTTTTTATCGGGAACCACCTTCTCCCACGTCTAGAAATTCACTCTTTTTACATTTCAACTCCTCACTTCCTCTGGGATGTAGTTAGGGCTCTCTGATTGGTTGCTTGAGGATGATGATGACTTCCCGAATTTGCAGAAGGCAGTGAACCCTCACTAGGCTCCGGCACCTTCTCGGTGTGGGTCACTAACGAGGACTTGGAGTGCTAAACGATTATTAATGGTGTAAATGGTGGGTTGCTTGCATTTATCGCTAAGAGTTTCATATCTTTACTTGGCACTCTTATCATTAAAATTACAACATTTTTAATGTTTCGGATTTCAATTTCCATAAATTATACAGATTATTTTATCATTATTGCTTATCCTTCTCCTCTCTCCCCTACTCTTCAGTAATTACCTTCATATCCATCCTCATTTTAAAATAGTGTGTATGTGTTGTTTTGTGTATTCACTTAATGGTGCTCACCTAATTGTGGTTGCAGGGGTCGAGTCATAGCTCCTGGCTCCGCCTCTTCACTGGTCGCCACTGGGTACACTCTCTCCCTGCTCCATGATCCTTATCATACTTCTAAAAGATTTGTATGGTACCTGCCTCCACTACCTCATTTTCCAGACTATTCCGCTTCCTGACAACTCTATGGCTGAAAAAAATAATTCCTAACATCCCTGTGACTCACCTGAATTCTCAACTTCCAATTGTGACCCCTTGTTGCTGTGTCCCATCTCTGGAACATCCTGTTTCCTTCCACCTTATCGTATTTTATATGTCGTTATCATGTCCTCCCTGTCCTCAGTGTCGTCGTCAGGTCGAGTTCCCTTAAACTTTCCGTGTAGGACATGCCCTTTAGCTCCGATACCAATCTCGTTGCAAACTCTTGCGCTTTCTCTAGTTTCCTGATGTGCTTGATCAGGTGTGGGTTCGAAACTAGTGCTGCATACTCTAATAGAGGCCTGACATACACGGTGTACAGAGTCCTAACTGAGATGCCGGGATGTTATTCTTAAGTCAGCTAGTCGCCCATATGCTGCAGCAGTTATTCGGTTGTTGTGCGTCTCAGGAACTGTGCACTGTATTATGCTTACCCCAAGATCCTCTTCCTTGAGCGAGGTTTGTCCCTCCCTCCTTTAAATTGTACTCTGCTGTCATCTTTGTCCTTTCCCGATCTTTATGTCTTGGCAGCTGGTGGGGCTAAACTTTAGTAGTTAGTTACTGGACCATACTTGTGGCCTGTCTAGATCCCTTTGTAGTCCGATTGAATTCTCATCATTAGCTTCACATCGTCTACAAACAGGGACACTTCTGAATCTGTTTCTTCCGTATGTCATTGACATACACAAGAAACAGCACCGGTCCTAGGACTGACCCTTGTGAAACCCCGCTCGTCACCTGCTCTCAGTCTGACACCATGTCGCAAAAAATGACTCGCTCTTGCCTTCCTGTCAGCTATTCTCTGATCCATTGCAGTGCTTTACCTGATATACCTGCCTGATCCTCCAACATTTGCACTAATCTCTTGTGTGGAACTATGTCAAAAGCCTTCTTACAGTCATAGAAAACTCAACGTACCCACCGCTGGCTCTCTCTCTCTCTCTCTCTCTCACTCACTATCTCTCTCTCTCTCTCTCGTCTTACTGCTGTCACCTTAACATAGAACTCCAGTAGCTTTGTTGCACAGGATTTCCTTTCCATGAAACCGTGCTGGATCTTATGAATAATCTTCTCCATAACTTTGCAGAGTATACATGTCAGTGACACTGACCTGAAGTTTAATACTGCATATCTGTCTCCATTCTTAAAAAAATGGGACTACATTTGCTCTCTTTCACACCTCAGGTAGTCGTCTTGTTTCGATAGATGTGTTGAAGATTGTTGTTAGGTATCTAGTTAACTTAGCAGTTTCTTGAACTCCTCCTTGGTTGTATGTATTGTGTCCAACACTTGTACCCCATCATTCCGGCTTTCTGGTGACCATTCTCTCTCCCCGGTAAATAATTCTTTAAATCTCTTCTCTAGCTCTTCCCATACTTCTCGGCTGTTTCTCCCTCCCTCCCTCCCTTCCTTCTTTAGCTTTATTACCTGGTCCTTGACTGTGGTGTTCCTCGTGATGTGACTGTAGAACAGCTTTGGGTCAGACATGGCTTTCGTTTCTATGTAATTCTCGTATCGTCGATGCCCTCCCTCCTTATCTGTGCATATTCACTGCTGGCTCTTCGACTACTCTCATTATTCTATTCGGTGCATTGCCTTCTATACTTCTTCCATTCTCTAGCGCACTTAGTTTTGGCCTTTCTATACCTTTGGGTGAACTAAGAGTTCGTTCTGACCTTTTCATTATTTCTGCTGCGCTTGGGTACGACCCTCTCCACTGCTTCCTTGCATATTGTTGCTTCATATTCCATCATTTAATTTACTGATTTTCTTGCCAATTCTCTTTCCCACTGAACCTCGTGCAGGAAGTTCCTCTTGCCTGTATAATCACGTCTTTTGTAGTTTGGCTTCATTCGTCCTGCCCTTCCTGCTTCCCTCTCCACTTGCAAATCTACTATATATTCGAGGCTCGGGACCACGTGATCACTAGCTCCATGGGCCTCGATGGTCGGTACACTTCAGCCAGTGTATCGACCACGCCTCTTTCATCACATTCTTGTCTTGGCCTCCTGCTGTTCTGTGGTGGGTTATTCATCACTGTAATCACCACCTTGGGACCTCCAGTCTGAATTGTTTCTGTTACGTAGTCTCTTGCTTCCCCTTTGTCACCCGTTGCCATCTCCTCAAAATTACATTGATTTTTGAAGTGTAGTTTTTCCTCAGGATCTGACATCCATTTGGAAAGATGGCATCTGTTATCACTCCTGTGAGCTTGGTTTCCATGAGCACTATGATGTCTGGTGATGCCACTGTGATTCTTTTGTGCCACTGCCACTTATTCGTTATTCCATCAGCATTGGTGTACCAAACCATAAATTTCCTCTCCAGCACTGTATTCTGTGCGTGTGTGCGTGTTTGTGTGTGTGTACAACCACCTAGTTATACTCATCTAACTACGGTTACAGGGGTCGAATCATAGCTCCTGGTCAAGCCTCTTAGCTGGTCGCCACTAAGTCCACACCGTCCCTGCTTCATTAGCTTAATCATGCCTCTTCTTGAAGCTCTGTATGGTACCTGCCGCCACTACCTCACTTTCCAAACTATTCCACTTCCTGACAACTCTGTGGCTGCAAAAATACTTCCTAAGATCCCTGTATCTCATCTGAGTCTTTAACTTCCAACTGTGACCGCTTGTTGCTGTGTCCCATTTGTGGAACGTTCTGTCTGTCTACCTTGTCAATTCCTCTAAGAATTTTATATGTCGTTATTCTGTCCTCTTGTGTCCTCAGGTCGAGTTCTCTTAACTTCTTCTCGTAGGGCACCCCTTATCTCCGGGACTAGTCAGGAAACTTTCTCTTGTTTCCTGACGTGCTTGGTCAGATGAGCGTTCCAAACTACCAGGCTTGCAGCCTATCCAGATCCCTTTGTAGTCCAGCCTGGTCTCTCCTCCGATTGAATTCTCCTCACTAACTTCACATCGTCTGCAAAGAGGGACACTTCTGAGTCTATTGCTTCCGTCATGTCATTCACATATACCAGGAACAACACCGGTCCTAAGACTGACCTCTGTGTAACCCCACTCGTTACAGGCGCCCACTCTGGCACTTCATCACTTACCATGACTCGCTACTGTCTTCCTGTCAGGTATTATCCCATCCACTGTAGCGCCTTCCCTGTTATACCTGCCTGGTCCTCCAGCTTTTGCACTAGTCTCTTGTGTGGAACTGTGTCAAAAGCCTTCTTACAATCCAAGAAAACACAATCTACGTGCCTCTCTGTCTCTTTCGTTTCTGCTGTCACCTTGTCATTGAACTCTAGTAGATTTATGACAGAATTTTCTGTCTCTGAATCCGTGATGGTTGCCATTTATAAGCTCATTTCGTTCTAGGGGCCCCACCACTCTTCTGATAATCTTCTCCATGACTTTGCATGAAGTACCTGACAGTGACACTGGTCTGTAGTTTAATGCTGCGTGTGTGTCCCCACTTTTAAAATTTGCTGTCTTCCATACCTCATGTAGTCGCCCTGTTTCGATAGATGTGTTTAAGATTGTTGTTACTGGTACACAGAGCACCTCTGCTCCCTCGGTTGTATGTATCGTGTCCAGCACTTGTTGGTGTATCGCACCTCTCCGTCTCTCTGGAGTCCTTTCTGTCTCCACTGTGAATACTTCTGAGTGTGATTGTGTGTGTACTCACCTATTTACTCACCTGTTTGTGATTGCAGGGGTCGATACATAGTTCCTGGCCCCGCTACTTCATTGATCACTACTACATCCTCTCTCTCCCTGCTCTATGAGCTTTATCATACCTCGACTTAAAACTGTGTAAGGTTCCTGCCTCTACTACGTCACATGCCAGACTATTCCACTTCCTGACGACTCTGTGACTAAGGAAATACTTCCTAACATCTCTTTGACTCATCTGATTCTTCAACTTCCAATTGTGACCCTTTATTTCTGTGTCCCATCTCTGGAACATCCTTTCTCTGTCCACCTTGTCAATTCCTCGCAGTATTTTATGTCGTTATCATGTCTCCCCTAACCCTCCTGTCCTCCAGTGTCGTCAGGCCGATTTCTCTTAACCTTTCTTCGTAGGACATTCACCTTAGCTCTGGATCTAGCCTTGTTGCAAACCTTAGCACTTTCTCTAATTTCTTGACGTGCTTGACCAGGTGTGGGCTCCAAACTGATGCTGCATACTCCAGTATGGGCCTGACGTACAGAGTGTACAGAGTCTTGAACGATTCGTTACTAAGATATCAGAACGCTATTCTCAGGTTTGCCATACGCCCATATGCTGCAGCAGTTATCTGGTTGATGTGCGCCTCAGGAGATGTGCTCGGTATTATACTCATCCCAGGATCCTTTTCCTTATGTGAGGTTTGTAGTCTTTGGCTACCTAGCCTATACTCTGTCTGTGGTCTTATTTGCCTTTCCGCGATCTTCATGACTTTGTATTTGGTGGGGTTAAACTCGAGTCGAGTGGAAGCTGGACCAAGCTTCCAGCTTCCTTCCGTCTCTTTACTATGGATTCCCCGAAGAATATTGAAAGTTTTTTGATAATTTCTGGAAGCACGTCCTAAACAGAATTATGATCATAAACAACGCTCTTTATCTGTGGCGTGATAATTTCTGGAGGAGGATCATTGATTACTGTTCGTAAAGTCCTAATTGTCTAGGTTATGGTGACTCGCCAACATGTGGAATGTTCAGAAGATGAACATGGGAAGTATCCCACTCATTTCGACGTTTACTATTAGTTAAATTCCAGCGATCATAGAGAAGTGTCTTTTTTTCCCCATACGTTAAATACGTCTCACCCGTAGAAATTCTGTAAAATGAATATTTCCGTAGTTTCTCTAAAAGAACGACTATGCTGCCCAGCATTAGAATTTGTTGCATCAGAGGAGACATAGTTAACATGAGAGTCAGCAGCTAACGCACCTGGTCGAACTAACAACGACTAGATAAGGATAATTTTCATAACACCCCTTGAAAAAGTTCACTACATCATGGGTCTCCATATCTGTCGTTAATGGAGTCCTATTACGTTCACTTACCGCCTCCCTAATGAACATTCTACAACAAATGGTTCTAAGGCTCCGTACGTACAGTAAACAAAGTTACCTCGATTTTTCAGTAGCAAACTGCTGCTTCATGACGCTAAACAACCCATTATAAATATCCCGCCGCTCATCAGTACCATAGGTCAGATGTAGATACTTCTAAATTCATCCCACTGAGCAATGTTAGATCATTTTTTTTAAACAACAACAGATTTAACAGAGCTCGGAACCAAACATGTTTTTCATTACCTTCACACAATAACACAGATTCCCCATAATAAAGCAGTCCCTACCATACTACGGTACTCCACTCGAACAAAAGAAGAACCACCGTCGTCATAAGGCTGCCTCTTCCATAGGACTGTCAACTATACCCCAGATGGTGACTAGCCACCATCTTGCTAAGACCCGTGTCAGGGCATCGTTCCTGGCAAATATATGATCAGCATTATAGATTTGAAGGTAATCAGGAGAAGCCCTCACAGATAATAATGTTTCAACTAATATCAAAATTGCTTCATTAAGAATGGCAAACTAAGACATACTCAGTCCAGCTTTGTAGTTAA
Source organism: Cherax quadricarinatus (assembly GCF_038502225.1). Taxonomy (NCBI): domain Eukaryota; kingdom Metazoa; phylum Arthropoda; class Malacostraca; order Decapoda; family Parastacidae; genus Cherax; species Cherax quadricarinatus. The sequence goes on along the minus strand of NC_091350.1, from coordinate 23,794,274 downwards.
ACCATAGATGCATTTCTCTTATTATTTTAGATAGATCAGTATCATAAAGTTCACAAACCCAATTAGAATGAAGCCATTTAGAAGTTGCATTATCAAATGATCAGATTTGAAGAGCTGGAGCAAATCAGATGAGACACGCAATAATTATCTCATGAAAAACAATATTATTTTTCCTAATTTCTTCTATAAAAAAGGTTAACTGGGATCTATGCAGGCCAAAGTAAATACAAATATTTCTATAAAAAAGTTGCCAGCTTGAAGGTTTAAGTAAGAAGGTAAGAAAGCTTGTAATTACGTAAGTTTTATGTATGACTTGGGTATATACAATTTTATTTTTTACAATTGTGTTGAGTGAACACTTGTTAAGGGAACATGCAAGTACATTATCTAGATTTAACTTAGTTTACCCTATTAAAGTCAGTTACTGAGATTTATTCCTGATCGAAAGAGATATTCTCCATATATTTCACAGAAACCCATCCGAATAATAAAATGAAGAGAATAAAACGCAACCTAAAATCATAACGAGGCTTCCAGTACTAAAAGTCAAAACTTTTCATTCATTTCTCCTAATTCATCAGCCATTAAAGATGGATGTCGATAAAACTTGTTATATTTTAATCAAGGTGAAGAACTTGATCAGTCATATGGCGACTGTGGAAAGAGAAGTATTCCGATTCGTTTCTCAGCAACATCAAGGAACCCTCTTCTTGGAACAAAATCAAGTTAAATTATGGAAATATTACTATACAGTCTGAAAAGCAAAAGCTACGAAATGGCTTGCATAGCCTATTAACAATATTAACATTATTAACAATATCAACATTCTTCAAGGTAGAACATGCGTGTGGAAAATTACATTGACCTGGATGTAACTCATAAGGTACATACCAGTAAATGGTAACAAAGATAATTATTATTTATCAAAGTTACATAGAAAAGTAGGAATTTTGGGACACCTAGGTCGCAAAAAATGGCCCCCTTCGATACCTACAACTGTCATATCTACAAGTTGCTCTAGACCTATATTAATTGCAAATGAAATATACATCACCAGGAATTCTGGTAAACATTATTATAAATTTGTGGACTGTATATTAAAATTAATAAATGATTACATATATACATTTATATAACAGAAGGAGAATTTATAATCATAACACTCACCAATTTGTCTGGAGATTACTGTGTATCATACTCAAACCCCCCCCCTGTCTACATTTATGAAAAAATTACTGGCCAGAACTCTAAACATAAACATAGACATCTTATCTGAGGTTCCTGGAGCCGTCCTGTCCATCTGCTTAATGCTCATGTTATGCAGGACTGCACATCCAACAATTTCGTCTCCTATATGAGAGGTTTTAAGCCCAATATAACCCCTAGAGCAACGAAAATTGTGCACATTGCACTAGCGTGCTTGTATCACATTCAAAAACAATGGTGTCTCTGGTTCCAACAATGCTTCTCCCCGTCGCTGGTTCCATTTTTCATTTACAAATTAATTTTTATTAAATACAATGTATTACACTAATTTTCATAAAAAAATACGCTGGATTTTTTCGGAAAATACGTTATTTTCAAGCCTATAAGAAGAGGATTTTGAAAGATATCTTATAGAAACCATTTTCGGAAATGGTGTGTATAATGTTGAGGAGAGAAAACTTATACTTGTCAGCCTTGGTTTGTGAGGTTAGTGATGGACAATTGGATGAGGCCTCGAGTTAAGAGCAAACAAAAACGAAAAATATCAGGTACAAAAAAAGAAGAAAAAATCAGGTATAAATTTCGGGCCTCCCTTTGGGAACACCACACCAATAATAATAATAATAATAATAATAATAATAATAATAATAATAATAATAATAATAATAATAATAATAATAATTGCTATTGTTATTATTATTATAAAAGTATTTATGTAATAACAACAACAAATCATCATCATCATCATCATAATAATAATAATAATAATAATTAATATAAGAACATAAGAACATAAGAACATAAGAACGAAGGAACACTGCAGAAGGCCTACTGGCCCATGCGAGGCAGGTCCAAGTCCCTACCGGCTTAAGCCAATGCACCCAACCTAGTCAGGTCAGGTCACATTGACTCAAGGGAGGAACACGGCAACCGACCCGTTAGCACAAGCTATCAGGTCTAACTCACACCCACCCACATCTACTCATGTATTTATCCAACCTATTTTTAAAGCTACACAACGTTCTGGCCTCTATAACGGTACTTGGGAGTTTGTTCCACTCATCCACAACTCTATTACCAAACCAGTACTTTCCTATATCCCTCCTGAATCTGAATTTTTCCAACTTAAAACCATTGCTGCGAGTCCTGTCTAGGCTAGATATTATCAGCACACTATTTACATCCCCTTTATTTATTCCTGTCTTCCACTTATAAACCTCAATCATATACCCCCTAATTCTACGTCTTTCTAGAGAGTGCAGTTTCAGGGCCCTTAGTCTATCCTCATAGGGAAGGTTTCTGATACATGGGATCATCTTTGTCATCCTCCTTTGTACATTTTCCAGAGAATTTATATCCATTCTGTAATACGGTGACCAAAACTGTGCAGCATAATCTAAATGAGGCCTAACCAAGGATGTATAGAGTTGAAGAACAACCTGAGGACTCCTATTATTTATGCTTCTTGATATGAAGCCAAGGATTCTATTAGCTTTATTGTGAACACTTATGCACTGTTGTCTTGGTTTCAGATTACTGCTAACCAGAACTCCTAAATCTTTTTCGCAATCCGTAATATTAAGATCTACATTATTTAGTTTATATGTGGCATGGTTATTGTCCTGTCCAACATTTAGAACTTTGCATTTGTCTATATTAAACTGCATCTGCCACTTCTCCGACCACTGCATCAGTCTATTCAAATCTTCCTGGAGTGCTCGAATGTCCTCGTCAGAATGAATTCGACGGCCTATTTTGGTGTCATCGGCAAACTTGCCGATGTCGCTCTTTATGCCCTCATCTATGTCGTTTATGTAGATTGTGAACAGCAGGGGGCCCAACACTGACCCCTGTGGAACACCGCTCGTGACGCTTCCCCACTCTGATTTCTCCCCATTTATGCAAACTCTCTGCTGCCTATTTGTCAACCATGCCTCTATCCAGGAAAAAATTTCTCCTCCTATTCCATGTGCTTTAATTTTCCTCAATAGTCTCTGATGTGGGACCCTGTCAAAAGCCTTACTGAAGTCCATATACACAATATCATATTCGTTACCATGATCTACCTCCTCAAATACCTTAGTGAAAAAAGTTAATAAATTCGTAAGGCAGGAACGTCCCTTTGTAAAACCATGCTGAGATTCGTTGATTAATTTATGCTTTTCAAGGTGGCTACGAACTGCCTCGGCAATTATTGATTCCATAAATTTTCCCACTATGGAGGTTAGGCTTATTGGTCTATAGTTCGAAGCTAAGGACCTGTCACCTGTTTTGAAAATAGGTATCACATTTGCCATTTTCCACTTATCTGGCACCATGCCAGTTTGTAGTGATATGTTGAAAAGATTAGCCAAAGGTGTGCTAAGCTCCTCTTTACATTCCTTTAGAACCCTTGCATACAGTTCATCAGGGCCTGGGGATTTGTTAGGTTTTAATTTATCTATTTGCCTAAGGACCATGTCACTTGTGACCCTAATAGTGCACAGTTTATTATCGTTTATTATTATTACTAATAATTGCTTTATGTATTTCTCTTACTGCAAAATTCGAGAACTGAATCCCCAAATTACAATACCTCAGTGACGCCCAGAAATGTTTTATGAAATGAGATTGAAGAGCTAAACTTGAAGGGTACATATAACGGCGGGTATAAAGAAGGTATCGAAGGATCAAGAGCCCGTCATCAGCCTGGCATCAAGGCACCCTTATTAAGGATGCATTCTCTTTTTAGATATAGATGGCAAAGTGACATCAACCCCTAAATCTATACCTAAGTAGCAAAATGGCATCTATATCTTGGCTTTCATATGAGATTTTCTTCACTTATATAGAATCCAATTTCAGGAATGCCTAAAAAAAAATTTCCAAAATTTCCACCATACTAGCCTCTTATTACACGAATCTTTCAATAGTAACAGATGACTAGGATAATTAAATTATAAAACAAGGTCTTGGATGATGGTGATGTACAAACAAAATAATGTGAACAGATCTAGCATAAGTTCAAATGAAAACTTAATATATTTGTATTAAAAACACATAAGAATATAAGAAAGAAGGAACACTGCAGGAGGCCTACTGACCCATGTGAAGCAGGGTCAGTTACGTTTCATATTTTCTTTCTAGTTCAATTCTATTAACACTATAAACTATATGGAAGAATATTTTATCTTTTTTTTGGAGATCTTTTAAAGTAAGTACAATATGTATATTTTTATATAATTGACACCTACATTGTTCCACCTCAATATAAAATACTTTCGGATGTGATACGTCTATACTTAGAGTTTGAAGCCGATGAGAAGAAGCATTCTCTAGTTTAAAAAGAGAAAGCAATTTGATTTAATTCAATTAGCATGTTATAATTTAGTCAGTAAGATGAATGCCGAGCTTTATGTTAATAAAGCTTTATTTTAATAAAGCTTTATTTTAATAAAGCTTTATTTAAATAAAGCTTTATTTTAATAAAACTTTATTTTAATAAAGCTTTATTTTAATAAAGCTTTATTTTAATAAAGCTTTATTTTAATAAAACTTTATTTTAATAAAGCTTTATTTTAATACAGCTTTATTTTAATAAAGCTTTATTTTAATAAAGCTTGTCATCAACACTGAAAGTTTGAAGCCTATCAGAAAAGGCATTTCCAGTAAGTGATCTGGTTCCATACTACAAATAATAATAATAATAATAATAATAATAATAATAATAATAATAATAATAATCCTGTAATAATAATAATAATAATAATAATAATAATAATAATAATAATAATAATAATAATAATAGCAATAATAATAATGAAAATAATAACAATGACAGTGGCACCGCAGCGGGTGGTGCTGACGCAGGAGGCAGCAGTACGAGCGGGTGTTACGGAACGCCTGCAGTGTAAGGCTGTGGGAGCCTTCCCGGAAGCTAACATCACCTGGACGCTCAACGGGAAGAAACTCGACTACACTGCTAAAGAGGTACGACTACTCACCAGAAATAATGTTTATATTTTTTCCAGGGAAGTACTAGAGCAGAAAAAAATCAGAGAATAGGAGAGTAATGACCTTGGGACGGAGGAATAGAAGTGTAGCTTTAATTCCAGGAATCAGGAGCTCTTCACTAGGATGTATCAACCCATCATGACACCTGTACAAAAAAATGTTTTGTTGGCCGTATACTGGACAGACATCATTGTAGATTCTGCCCCATTGATCTAGCAGATTAGGTTAGGTTAGGTGAGATTGGTCAGGAAACAGGACAAGTGTTTCCCAAAGCTGGCCATAATCATATGATGACCCGCAGCTGAAGCTTTTGGTCATCTGACGGAGGCCTTCCGCTGGCTTACCGATCCACCCCTTTAAAAATTATGATTATGATTATAACCATCTCTTTGACCTAGCAGTGAATAGATTCCTTTGCATTATTTCTCTCTTGAGAGCGGCATCAGGAACCGAACAAGACATATGTGCCTCTCATTCTACACATACTGTCTTATTTATCTAAGCTGTAAGTGGTAAAGGGATGAGGGTCGCCTCTCCTACGTCTCCCTGGGATTATACCCCCTATCACTGCTTCAGAAATAAGGTAATAAACAGTTATTTTCTCAAGGAATAAGGAAGAGTTTCAACCCCAGGCCAATTGTATGTTCTTGACTGGATGGAGAATACTGATAGTTCGTAGCTATGAGGTTCCTAGGAAAAACTGGCCATCAGAGTACAAAGTACGTTGCAGCTTTGCAGGTTCGAATCCTGCTGTGGACTGAGATATAATGTTGGTAAATAATTTCACCTGTTTGCGAATTGTTAAGCATTTTAAATCTCTTGCTTTCTTCATTGCATATAGAAGGATTTGATGAAATAACTTTGCACAAGCATGGTGATCGGGGTATTGGGAAACATCGTCTAGCTTCGACATGGCGCCCATACTTATTTGGAGTTTGGCGTTGTGGATAACGTACTCTGTACACTGATGCCGAATTTACATGTTCGAATCCTGCTGTGGACTGAGAGATAATGTGAGTAAATACTATATATATATATATATATATATATATATATATATATATATATATATATATATATATATATATATATATATATATATATATATATATATATATATATATATATATATATATATATATATATATATATCGTGCCAAGTAGGTAAAACTTGCGATTTTGGCTTAAACAGCAATACTCTTCTTGCCGAAAAGTGCAAGCAAAAATTTGTGTATGCAATAATTTCGTGAAAAATGATTCTGAATCTAACGAAAAAATATATTTCACTGTGTTTGTTTATTATTAAATTATTGTAAACTTGTCTATAATATATTTAGTTGGATTAAGCTAAATTAAATTGCGCTTGTTATAATATGGTTAAGTAAGTTTTCTAATTTTTTTGGTACAAAATTGTTAATATTTACATTGACATAAATGAAAAAATGTATCTTTAAACGCATAAGAGAAAATATTAGAAAAAAAATTAATTTTAAATGAGATCTTGCAAACTGATATATATATATATATATATATATATATATATATATATATATATATATATATATATATATATATATATATATATATATATATATATACATACATATATATATACTGCGAACAAACGTTATTTGTGTCGAGGACGATCCGTAATACTGACTGGCTCAGTTTTGAAAAAAAAAGATAAAAGTTATCCACGGTAATAACGTTATGTTAAGCCTGAGGCCTTACATGTAAAAACGCACTTGTTGATTGCTCATTCTGCGGTAATTTACCACTGACGCAGCTTACTGACAGGTGCCAGTGAAATTTTCAAATAAATCTTCACTCTTATTAAAACGAGGTGAAGTGCTCTAAATTTACGTAAAACAGTCAATACATAGGCGATTATTTTAGATCTGTTAAACCGTAATCCTGAGCTAAATGGTTCTTACATCCGGAATTGTCAAAAAAATGTTCTTCGCAGAGTTAATCAAATGGTTTCCAATGGACTAAAGGAGAATGTCCCTGAACACTTGAGAGGTACGGTGGGCGCGATGACCCCAGGTTCATCGAAGAAACCACACTGGGGGAGAGCCTTGCAGACTGTTCAGGTAGACCAACTCCTCCCAAAGAGCACAAACATTCCCAGACTGATCATGGAAAAAATCGTCAAAACAGTGCTCAATAACGCTTCAGGAAAGGACAAAATTCATCTCCAAACAGTGAAGGCACCACACTGAGGAGACTTCCTTTTAGCTGTTCCCAGTTCCTCCCTGGGCACTTGTCTCGTATTGGTGTTGCTCTTTGCCTAGCCTCCCCATACTCATCGAGCGTAGGTGTATTTGCGGCAGGGTGTCAGTTGATCAATATGGACTTCATGGTCTCGTGTGTCACACATCAGAATGAAAGCATACTAGACATGAGGAGGTCAACAACATCATCAACAGAAGTCTTGCCATGGGCCGTTGCCCAGCTGAACAGGAACCTCAAGTACTGAGGTCTGACGAAAGTCAAAAGCGTAGTGATGGAGCCACTATGCTACCCTGGAAGGATGACAAGCAGATTGCCTGGGATTAAACGTGTGCCTCTACATTGGCTGACACTACTTGCCATACTCTGAAGCTAAAGGGGATGGAACCGCCTGTTTCAGGGAGACTCAAAAGACGAACAAATACTAAGGGCTACCACCTTCCTATAACACTATCCTAGTAGGGTCAGAGACCTTTGGAGCATAGGACAAGGGTGTTCTAAAATTTCCTAAAGTGTCTGGTGAAAAAACTCATCACAGAAGCCAAGGACGACAGAGCGGCTGGCTTTCTCTTTCAGAGACTCAGTGTTGCGATCCAGAGGAAAGATGCCTGCAGTATTCAGGGTACGCAGCCCACCGCAGGGGAGCTGAATGAAGTATTTGAGATGTAGGCTCTGAGATGTTATTTATGTTTCCAATATATCTTTGTAATGTATTTTGTCTATAAATAAAGTTCATGCACACACACACATAAACACACACACACACACACACACACACACACACACACACACACACACACACACACACACACACACACACACACACACACACACACACCTGGAAAGGAACAAGATTATAAATGAAAACCAGCATGGGTTCATGGAAGGCAAATCTTGTATCACAAACCTCCTGGAGTTTTATGACAAGGTAACAGAAGTAAGACACGAGAGAGAGGGGTGGGTAGATTGCGTTTTCCTAGACTGCAGGAAGGCCTTTGACACAGTTCCCCACAAGAGATTAGTGCAGAAGCTGGAGGATCAGGCACACGTAAAAGGAAGGGCACTGCAATGGATAAGGGAATACCTGACAGGGAGGCAGCAACGAGTCATGGTACGTGAAGAGGTATCACAGTGGGCGCCTGTTACGAGCGGGGTCCCACAGGGGTCAGTTCTAGGACCAGTGCTATTTTTGATATATGTGAACGACATGATGGAAGGAATAGACTCTGAAGTGTCCCTGTTCGCAGATGACGTGAAGTTGATGAGAAGAATTAAATCGGACGAGGATGAGGCAGGACTGCAAAGAGACCTGGAGAGGCTGGACATGTGGTCCAGTAACTGGCTCCTCGAATTCAATCCAGCCAAATGCAAAGTCATGAAGATTGGGGAGGGGCAAAGAAGACCGCAGACAGAATATAGGCTAGGTGGACAAAGACTACAGACCTCACTCAGGGAGAAAGACCTTGGGGTGACCATAACACCGAGCACATCACCGGAGGCACACATCAACCAAATAACCGCTGCAGCATACGGGCGCCTGGCAAACCTGAGAATAGCGTTCCGATACCTTAATAAGGAATCGTTCAAGACACTGTACACTGTGTATGTTAGACCCATACTGGAGTATGCAGCACCAGTCTGGAACCCACACCTGGTCAAGCACGTCAAGAAGTTAGAGAAAGTACAAAGGTTTGCAACAAGGCTAGTCCCAGAGCTCAAGGGAATGTCGTACGAGGAAAGGTTAAGCGAAATCGGACTGACGACACTGGAGGACAGAAGGGTCAGGGGAGACATGATAACGACATACAAGATACTGCGGGGAATAGACAAGGTGGACAGAGATAGGATGTTCCAGAGAGGGGACACAGGGACAAGGGGTCACAACTGGAAGCTGAAGACTCAGACGAGTCACAGGGACGTTAGGAAGTATTTCTTCAGTCATAGAGTTGTCAGGAAGTGGAATAGCCTAGCAAGTGAAGTAGTGGAGGCAAGAACCATACATAGTTTTAAGAAGAGGTATGACAAAGCTCAGGAAGCAGAGAGAGAGAGGATCCAGTAGCGATCAGTGAAGAGGCGGGGCCAGGAGCTGAGTCTCGACCCCTGCAACCACAATTAGGTGAGTACAATTAGGTGAGTACACACAGTGGTGCAGACGTGGGGGCACAAGGCTCCGAGAACCTTAGTGTTTTTAAGGAGTGCAGTAACTGCTAGCAGTAATCAGTGGTAGTGGCAACGTCAGTGAACAATCCTACGAGTGATAACTAAAGTTATTAGTTAAAAAAAGTCGAGAGGAAGCCTGAAATCATTAATATTTCAAAGTGCCAAACCGTTGTGGGTCTACTAGGCACTGTTGTCACACAGATTCAAACATACAAAGATCAAAGTGTGTGTGGAAGCGAGTGTTCAAGAATTACCAGCGTTTGGTTAACAAGTGAAATGTGCGGCACCATACAGTGAGTAACGTGGGATGTATGAGCATATATGGTTATAAACATCATGGGTGAAGGATATCCAAAATAGTGATTTAAGGCCTATGTACGACGACTACGTCATCAGCATCTGGCAACTTGTCACCGCACCACTGCCAGCGAAAGTAATCACTCACCTATTGTGGTTTGCATGTTGCAGGCTCTGGCTTCTGGCCTTGCATCACTGTTAGATACTGGTCACTCACTCCTGCACGCTATTACCAGAATTAGAGTAGAAATAGCATAGACAAAGTGAAGATAGTGTTGAGGAGCGTGTGAGGACAGCAGACTAGCGAGGTGTAGCGTAGCATTACTACCGGTAGTTATTAGCAGTATTAATACTTAGGAAGCTAGGAAGTCCTCTCTCAATGTGAGCATGGAATAGGATGATAGCCAGCAATAACTGATACTTAAATCCAGAAAGGGCAATATGTGGAGAGAGTAGCATTACTAGGAAAGATAGCTGGGACTAAATTTGAGCCTACACGACTGAGAGGTATAACGGATCCTTCAACCACACCACCTACCCCCCATAACAATCCCTCTCTCTCTCTCTCTCTCTCACACACACACACACACACAAGGGCAGACATTCATAAAAGCTTTAGACCCTAGTAGTAATCTCCACTTTTTATAACCCAGAATTACTGGTATGTATTAGCAGTATCTCCCCCTCATACCTCCTCCATACACACGAACACACACATATACACACATACACACACACACACACCTGCACTAGGACAAAATGGTAACTAACTAGGCGAAAACACACACACACACACACACACACACACACACACACACACACACACACACACACAAACACAAACACACACACACACACACACGCACAGATTAAGGGAAATCGGCCTGACGACACTGGAGGACAGGAGGGTCAGGGGAGACATGATAACGACATATAAAATACTGCATGGAATAGACAAGGTGGACAAAGACAGGATGTTCCAGGGAGGGGACACAGAAACAAGAGGCCACAATTGGAAGTTGAAGACACAAATGAGTCAGAGAGATAGTAGGAAGTATTTCTTCAGTCATAGAGTTGTAAGGCAGTGGAATAGCCTAGAAAATGACGTAGTGGAGGCAGGAACCATACACAGTTTTAAGACGAGGTTTGATAAAGCTCATGGAGCGGGGAGAGAGAGGGCCTAGTAGCAACCGGTGAAGAGGCGGGGCCAGGAGCTAGGACTCGACCCCTGCAACCACAAATAGGTGAGTACACACACACACACACAAGACTAGTCCCAGAGCTAAGAGGTATGTCCGAGGAGAGGTTAAGGGAAATCAACCTGACGACACTGGAGGACAGGAGAGATAGGGGGGACATGATAACGACATACAAAATACTGAGAGGAATTGACAAGATGGACAAAGACAGGATGTTCCAGAGATTGGACACAGTAACAAGGGGACACAGTTGGAAGCTGAAGACACAGATGAATCACAGGGATGTTAGGAAGTATTTCTTCAGCCACAGAGTAGTCAGTAAGTGGAATAGTTTGGGAAGCGATGTAGTGGAGGCAGGATCCATACATAGCTTTAAGCAGAGGTATGATAAAGCTCACGGCTCAGGGAGAGTGACCTAGTAGCGATCAGTGAAGAGGCGGGGCCAGGAGCTCGGACTCGACCCCCGCAACCTCAACTAGGTGAGTACAACTAGGTGAGTACACACACACACACACACACACACAGGCGCGCGCACACACACGCACGTACACATACACACACACACACGCACACGCACACGCATGCACATTCATTTCATTCATTAGAGATTTGCCGGTACTTCCGGCCTGGGTCTTCTCCAGATGGTGACCCGGCGGTGGCCCCCGGGGCAGGGGTGTCGTTCGTCTTCTTCATTCTTCTATCTTCTCTCTTGGGCCCTCTGGTTGGAGGGTAACTTCTTCTTCTATCTTGCATTGACTTCCCCAGTGGGGAGTGTCTTCTCGCTTGGGATCTTCAGTGTCACAGTTGGGCAGAGGCAGAAAACAGGGTCCTATTGGAGCCACACCCCAGCTTTAGCAGACAGCAAAGTGCTGGGGAAACTTGTCTTGAAAGTAGTGCTAGAGGGGGGTACCCTCTGCACGAGTCTGATTCGGAGGTATCAGCCTGTTCTTCAGTGTTTCGTGGTCGAGTCCAGCGTTGCGGAGGGTGGCGTAGATGTGTTTGGCCAGGTGTTCCATGCTGGGTGACAAAATGTCGTCCAGGATGTCTTGATCACATTCTGGAGTTCGCATTTGGTTTTTCTTCTGGTTGGTTGTGCAGTGTCCACCATTCTTGGCCTTGGCTTCTTGTTGTGGTGGGGCAGTTGTAGTGGCCCGGCGAGCTTCAACCCTTGGTTCTTGAGTTTTAGCTTTCTTGGCTGGCAGTTGAACTGTGAGAGGCAAGGCCTTTGCTTGGACAGTTGCAGTGACGGTGGAGGCAGGCAGTGGTGGACTCTCAATGGTGGGATTTGTCTCTGATTGGTCCATCTCTGTGTCGAGTGGAGGTTGTGTCAATGGTGGAGCAGCAGTTACTCTGGCAATATTTGCAGTGGTTTGTAGGATCTCAATGGAACAATACAATGGAAGGTAGTGAGGCAGGGAATGTGAGTGCAGGCATGTTGTTTAGTTTGAATAGTTCGTTGATGGTGGTGTTGAAGGAGCCAGGTTCTACTGCATTCTGTACATGAGCATACATGATGCAACATAGAATCTTGGTGGAGTCGGCAGGAGGTGCTGGGAGAAAAGTGGTGGGAGCAGTTTGCGTGGATTGAAGTATCTTGGTAGTGTCTGCTTGAAGCTTGGCAATAGCAGAATATGTGGGTGCTTGTGGGTTGGGCTTCTTTTGTTGTTGTTTCTTGAGTATGTCTCTTCTGATAGGGCACCTGGCAGCAAGAGTATGGTGGTCATCCTTGCAGTTGAAGCATTTTGGTGGGGAAGCAGTAGCGCAATTCTTGAAGTCATGGCCCTCAAGGCCACAGGTGGAGCAGTACTTCTTGTCTTTGGCAGGGCAGTTTTTGGTGATATGCTTGTATGAGTAACAGTTATAGCACTGTGGGATTTGTTGGTATTTTTCTGCTTCAGTGAAGGCTGGATTGATATGGAAGTAGTGAATAGCCAGGTCCTCAGCGAGGCTCTGGCTGCCATGTTGACGTCACTGAAGGTGACCTTCAGCATGGAGGAGGCGTTGGGTATCTTAGTAAGGTATTCCACCTTGGCCCAGGGATTCTTTGCTTCAATGGACAACTTGATCTCTTCAGTAGCCTGTGTAGTGATGAGTCTGTCGAGTCTTTTAAGGAACACAGTTCTTCTGGCCCTCAGTGCTGGGGAATTCAGAACAAACAAACATAGACACATGCACACATACACACACACACATGCACACATGCACACACACACACCGGCAAGGCTATCAAGTGGTCACTTTACCCTCGGCCCTCTTTCTCCTCCCCTTCTAATCCCATACACACATACACCTCCCCCGCTTCTAAGGGTCACTCATCCTTCTCCCCCCTCCCCCCTTAATCCCATCCCTCTCTCTCTCTCACACATGCACACACACATACACAAGCACACATACACAAGCACATATACACTTGACACAAACACGTACTTCTCCTTCCCCTAACCACATCTCCCCCTCCCCCTCCCATAACCACCTCTCCCCCATACCTTAGCCACCTACCCCTCCCAAACCATCTAACCCCTCCCCCAAACCATCTAACCCCCTCCCCAACTACCTCTCTCCCTCTAATAACCATCCTCCCCCTCCCCCATAACCATCCATCCCCACTCCCCATAACCATCTATTCCCCTCCCCCTAACCACCTCTCCCCCTTCTGTGGAGCAATGGGGGAACCTAGAACTAGGATGAGAACAAGGGGCCCGAAGGATGAATCTGGGAGGGAGGACTGGGAGGCAGAGCTCAAAAAAAGGGAGGAAGACTGGGGAAGGAGGCTAGGTGAGCTTGCAAGGAAGATGGAGAAGAGGTTAGGAGCAGAATGCAGAAGGTGGAAGCAACATGCCACAGCAGCAGAAAACAAGATACAGAGATTAGAAGAGGAGCTGAGACATCTGAAACAGCATAGACACAAAGATATTACAGAAGTAGCTTCAGCAATGGCTACAACAGACACAGACAACGGGTCTGAAGGGAGCACAGAAGCTAAACTGTATGCGGAGGTCCTGTCAAACCCACATGGGGCTAAAACAAAGACAGGGAGCACACTAGGACAGAATAAGAGGTTGGAAGAAATTGAAGGAACTAGGGCATGTGCAGGGACCTTACCAGACACCTGTGGGGACCAGGAACAGGCGAACAGGAAGGACAAACCAACGAGCATAGGGGCCATGGCTAGGGAAGGAACTGAAGGAACACTCCACAGGAAGGAACTAAAACACCCCAGAGGACGCAATTGGAGTCACAGTGGGAGGTGAAAAGGGAGAGATCAGTTTTTGTCTATGGGCTAGACGAAGCTGAAGGGGAAGCTTATGATGAAAGAAAGCAGGAGGAGAAAAAAGCGATTGAAGGTATCATGATTGGCAAGGGGGAAATGACCCAGGTGGCAAATTTTCGGAGAATTGGGTGTTTCACAAAGAAAAGGAATCGGCCTCTCAAAGTAATTTTCAAGGCAGAATCAACACGAACCATGATCCTGCAGGAGAAAGCACAGCTGAGAGGCAAACAGGAGTTAATGAGTGTGTACCTCGATCGAGACAGAACAGGAGGAAATGACGATGCTGAAAGAGAGAGTGCAAAAACGAAAAGAGAAATGGGAAGAAATGAAAAAGGAGAGCAGAATAACCCAGGAACAAGTGGAAGGACAAGCACACCCCCCAGAAACACCTGCAGAAGGACTCCAGCCACGACACCCCCAAGGCAACTGAACAATCAGAACCAACCATCACACACCGATCCCTCTGTTCCCCCCCCCCTACCACAGTTACAGTATTAGAAGAGAAGTTGAAGGTTTGGTACACAAATGCGGATGGATTACCGAATAAATATGAGGAATGGCAAGAAAGAATCAATGAGAAGTCCCCAGACATCAGTTACAGAAACAAAACTCATGGAAACAACAGCAGATGCAATCTTCCCACCAGGATACCAGATCATGAGGAAAGATAGAAGGGGCAGAGGGGGAGGAGGGGTTGCTCTGCTCGTAAAAAACAGATGGTAATTCGAGAAAATGGGAGGCATAGACGAGACGGGAGAAAGAGACTACATAGTAGGCACACTTCAATCTGGGGAGCACAAGGTGGTCATTGCAGTGATGTATAATCCACCACAGAACTGCAGGAGGCCAAGAGAGGAATATGAAGAGAGCAACAGAGCAATGGTGGACACACTTGCTGAGATGGCAAGAAGAGCTCACTCCAGCAGAGCAAAGTTGCTGGTTATGGGGGATTTCAACCACAGGGAGATTGACTGGGAAAACCTGGAGCCACATGGGGGTCCCAAAACATGGAGATCCAAGATGTTGGACGTGGTGCTGGAAAACCTCATGCACCAACATGTTAAGGACACTACAAGAGTGAGAGAGGAGGATGAACCAGCAAGATTGGACCTTATGTTCACCCTGGGCAATTCAGACATTGAGGACATCACGTATGAGAGTCCCCTAGGAGCTAGCGACTACATGGTTCTGTGCTTTGAATACATAGTAGAGTTGCAAGTGGAGAGAGTAACAGGAGTTGAATGGGAAAAGCCTGACAATAAAAGAGGGGACTACATAGGGTTGAGGAACTTCCTGCAGGAGGTCCCGTGGGACAGAGAACTGGCAGGAAAGCCAGTAAACGAAATGATGGAATATGTAACAACAAAATGCAAGGAGGCAGTGGAAAGGTTTATCCCCAAGGACAACAGAAACAATGGGAAGACCAGAATGAGCCCCTGGTTTACCCGACGGTGTAAGGAGGCAAAAACAAAGTGCAATAGAGAATGGAAAAAGTACAGAAGGCAGAGAACACACGAAAATAGGGAGATCACTCGCAGAGCCAGGAACGAGTATGCACAGGTAAGGAGGGAGGCCCAGCGGCAGTATGAAAATGACATAGCATCGAAAATCAAGACTGACCCGAAACTGTTGTATAGCCACATCAGGAGGAAGACAACAGTCAAAGACCAGGTGATCAGATTGAGGACAGAGGGTGGAGAATTCACAAGAAATGATCAGGAGGTATGTGAGGAGCTAAACAGGAGATTTAAGGAAGTTTTTACAGTAGAGACAGGAAGGGCTCTGGGAAGACAGCACAGAAGGGAACATCAAGAGGGAATATACCAACAAGTGCTGGATGACATACGAACAACCGAGAAGGAGGTGCAGAGGCTGCTAAGTGACCTTGATACCTCAAAGGCGATGTGACCGGACATCTCCCCATGGGTCCTAAGAGAAGGAGCAGAGATGCTGTGCATGCCCCTAACCACAATCTTCAACACATCCCTTGAAACTGGGCAACTACCTGAGAAATGGAAGACAGCAAATGTAGTCCCAATATTTAAGAAAGGAAACAGAAATGAGGCACTAAACTACAGACCTGTGTCTCTGACATTTATTGCGTGCAAAGTCATGGAGAAGATTATCAGGAGAAGAGTGGTGGAACACCTGGAACGGAACAAGATTATAAATGAAAACCAGCATGGGTTCATGGAAGGCAAATCCTGTGTCACAAACCTCCTGGAGTTTTATGACAAGGTAACAAAAGTAAGACACGAGAGAGAGGGGTGGGTTAATTGAGTCTTCCTAGACTGCTGAAAGGCCTTTGACACAGTTCCCCACAAGAGATTGGTGCAAAAGTTGGATGATCAGGCGCATATAACAGGGAGGGCACTGCAATGGATCAGGGAATACCTGACAGGGAGGCAGCAAAGAGTCATGGTACGTGAAGAGGTATCACAGTGGGCGCCTGTGACGAGCGGGGTCCCACAGGGGTCAGTTCTAGGACCAGTGCTATTTTTTATGTATGCGAACGACATGATGGAAGGAATTGACTCTGAAGTGTCCCTATTCGCATATGATGTGAAGTTGATGAGAAGAATTAAATCGGAGGAGGATGAGGCAGGACTGCAAAGAGACCTGGACAGGCTGGACATGTGGTCCAGAAACTGGATTCTCGAATTCATTCCTGCCAAATGCAAAGTCATGAAGATTGGGGAGGGGCAAAGAAGAGCGCAGACAGAGTATAGGCTAGATGGACAAAGACTACAGACCTCACTCAGGGAGAAAGACCTTGGGGTGACAATAACACCGAGCACGTCACCGGAGGCACACATCAACCAAATAACTGCTGCAGCATACGGGCGCCTGGCAAACCTGAGAATAGCGTTCCGATACCTTAATAAGGAATCGTTCAAGACACTGTACAGTGTGTATGTTAGGCCCATACTGGAGTATGCAGCACCAATCTGGAACTCATACCTGGTCAAGCACGTCAAGAAGTTAGAGAATGTACAAAGGTTTGCAACAAGGCTAGTCCCAGAGCTCAGGGGAATGTCGTACGAGGAAAGGTTGAGGGAAATCGGACTGACGACACTGGAGGACAGAAGGGTCAGGGGAGACATGATAACGACATACAAGATACTGTGGGGAATAGACAAGGTGGACAGAGATAGGATGTTCCAGAGAGGGGACACAGAAACAAGGGGTCACAACTGGAAGCTGAAGACTCAGACGAGTCACAGGGACGTTAGGAAGTATTTCTTTAGTCATAGAGTCGTCAGGAAGTGGAATAGCCTAGCAAGTGAAGTAGTGGAGGCAGGAACCATACAGAGTTTTAAGAAGAGGTATGACAAAGCTCAGGAAGCAGAGAGGGAGAGGACCTAGTAGCGATCAGTGAAGAGGCGGGGCCAGGAGCTGAGTCTCGACCCCTGCAACCACAATTAGGTGAGTACACTCACACACACACACACACACACACACACACACACACACACACACACACACACACACACACACACACACACACATACGACAGGCTGCAGACCTGGTCCAGCAATTGGCTCCTGGAGTTCAACCCCACCAAGTGCAAAGTCATGAAGATTGGGGAAGGGCAAAGAAGACCGCAGACGGACTACAGTATAGGGGGCCAGAGACTACAAACTTCACTCTAGGAAAAATATCTTGTGGTGAGTATAACAGCAGGCACATCTCCTGAAGCGCACATCAACCAAATAACTGCTGCAGCATATGGGCGCCTAGCAAACCTCAGAACAGCATTCCGATATCTTAATAAGGAATCGTTCAGAACCCTGTACACTGTGTACGTTAGGTCCATATTGGAGTATGCGGCACCAGTCTGGAACCCACACCTTAAGAGGTTAAGGGAAATCAACCTGACGACACTGGAGGACAGGTGAGATAGGGGGGACATGATAACGACATGTAAAATACTGAGAGGAATTGACAAGGTGGACAATAACAGGATGTTCCAGAGATGGGGCACAGTTGGAAGTTGAAGACACAGACGAATCACAGGGATGTTAGGAAGTATTTTTTCAGCCACAGAGTAGTCAGGAAGTGGAATAGTTTGGGAAGCGATGTACTAGAGGCAGGATCCATACATAGCTTTAAGCAGAGGTATGATAAAGCTCACGGTTCAGGGAGAGTGACCTAGTAGCTACCAGTAAAGAGGCGGGGCGAGGAGCTTGGACTCGACCCCTGGAACCTCAACTAGGTGAGTACAACTAGGCGAGTACATACGCGCACAGAACAGAAATAATGGAAAGACCAGAACGAGCCCTTGGTTTATGCAAATGTGTAGGGAGGTAAAAACTAAGTGAGCTAGAGAATGGAAAATCTACAGAAGACATATTACCCAGAAAAATGAAGAAATTAGTCAGAGAACCAGAAACGAGTATGCACAGATAAGGAAGGAGGCCCAGCGACAGTACGATAACGACATAGCATCGAAAGTCACGTCTGACCCGAAGCTGTTGTATAGCCACATTAGGAGGAAGACAACACTCAAGGACCAGATAATCAGGCTGATGAAAGAAGGTGGGGAGCTTACAAGAAATGACCAAGAAGTATGTGAGGAACTCAACATGAGATTTAGAGAAGTATTTACAGTGGAGACAAAAAGTACTCCTGGAAGACAGAATCAAGGATTACACCAACAAATGATATGCCAACAAGTGCTGGATGAAATACCTAACCGAGGAAGAGGTAAAGAAGCTCCTAAATGACTTTGATACCTCAAAGGCAGTCGGGATAGGACAATATCTCTCCGTGGGTCCGTAGAGAGGGACTGGAGACGTTGTGTGCGTCATTAACAAAAATTTTCAACACGTCCATCGAAACTGGGCAACTACCTGAGGTATGGAAGACGGCAAACGTAGTCCCCACTTTTAAGAGAGGAGACATACACCAGGCACTAAACTATAGACTACTATCACTGGCTTGTATAATATGCAGAGTCATGGACAAGATTATCAGGAGGAGAGTCGTAGAGCACCTAGAATGGAACAAGCTTATTAACGACAACCAGCACGGATTCAGGAAAGGAAAATCCTCTGTCACAAACCTACTGGAGTTTTATAATAAGGTAACGGAAGTAAGACACGTAAGAGAGGGGTGGGTAGATTGCATTTTCTTGGACTGCAAGAAGGCCTTCGATGCAGTTCTTCACAAGAGATTAGTGCAAAAGCTAGAGGATCAGGTACGTATAACAGGCACTGCACTGGATTAGAGAATACCTGACATGGAGGCAACGAGTCATGGTACGTGACGAGGTATTACAGTGGGCGCCTGTGACGAGTGGGGTTCCACATGGGTCAGTCCTAGGACCAGTGCTATTTTTGGTATATATGAATGACATGACAAAAGAGATAGACTCAGAAGTGTCCCTGTTTGTAGATGATGTGAATTCAATGAGGAGAATTAAATCAGATGAGGATCAGGCAGGACTACAAAGAGACTTGGACATGCTGGAAGCTTGGTCCAGCAACTGGTTCCTCGAATTTAACCCCGCCAAATGGAAAGTCATGAAGATCGGAGAAGGGCAAAAAAAGACCGCAGTCAGAGTATAGGCAAGGTGGCCAAAGACTGCAGACCTCTCTGAAGGAACTTTTCCTTGGGGTGTGTATAATACCGAGCACATCTCCTGAAGCGTACATCATCCAGATAACTGTTGCAGCGTATGAGCACATGACAAACCTGAGAATACCTTTCCGATACCTCAGTAAGGATTTGTTCAAGACTCTGTACAGTGTACACTATGCAAAGCAACCACTGTGAAAGAGTAGTGAAATTCCAAGCGCTTTCGTGACTACTCACATTGTCAAGGAACTATGAAAGTAATACATCAAAGGAAGGCAATTAAAGGGCTTAGACTACACCTCACAGTCAACCCCCACAACAAAGAAACACCTGACGTGCGACAATACCGGACTCATAAGAAAAGAGGAACACTGCAGTAGGTCCGTTGGTCCAACTAGACAGGTCCTCACGACATCCCACTAACAAAATATTCTACCCAAGAAATAAGGTTTATTATTTGTCCAATGTATTATTTAACTCTAACCAAATTTTGTTAATTATAAATGAGTCTAATTTATATAATAGTGTACATAGGTACCTATGTACACTATTATTCTTCACATCAAGATAGAGTTAAATTGTCTGTTTTCTCATCAATGTTTTTGAGAGCTTTACGTATTTGTAGTCCAGAGTTCATAGATGAAGAAATATTCAAAATTTATGAAATAGTCATTGATCTGAAATACCCGAGAAATGTAATTGATAAATCATTTAAAATTGCTAGAAATACTTTTTACAATCCAAAAAGGGACAACCAGCCTTATTCAACTAAAAATATGTTGGTTGTCCCTTACCATGAAAACTTGGTTGATATGCCTTCTCTTCTTAAGACTTTTAATATTAAAGTTGTATTTAAAAATCTTGATACAGTAAAAAAAAACTTTTGATTAAGAATTCCCCCCAAAATGCTGACGGATGTGTCTATAAGATTCCTTGTAAATTTTGCGATAAAGTTTATTTCGGTGAAACTGGTAAAAATCTCGAACTTAGATTAAAAGAACATAAATATAGCATTAGAACTGGACAAGATTCCAATGCTCTATTTATTCATGTAAGAGATTTTAACCATCCAATTGATTTTCAAAAAGTTGAGAAAGTTGTATCAAGCAAGTCCATGGTTGACAGGAATATAATTGAATCTTGTTTCATAAAAAGCAGTTTTGAAAATAATATGAATATTTCCTTAGGTTTATATAAATTAGACTCATTTATAATTAATAAAATTTGGTTATAGTTTAATAATACATTGGACAAATAATAAACCTTATTTCTTGGGTAGAATATTTTGTTAGTGGGATGTCGTGAGGACCTGTCTAGTTGGACCAACGGACCTACTGCAGTGTTCCTCTTTTCTTATGAGTCCCGTATTGTCGCGCATCAGGTGTTTCTTCGTTGTGGGGGTTGACTGTGAGGTGTAGTCTAAGCCCTTTAATTGCCTTCCTTTGATGTATTACTTTCATAGTTCCTTGACAATGTGAGTAGTCACAAAACGCTTGGAATTTCACTGCTCTTTCACAGTGGTCGTTTTGCATATTTTAAAATCACCTGTTTACTGTGATCTTATTGCAGTGTACACTATGTACATCAGGCCCATATTGGAGTATGCAGCACCAGTTTGGAACCTACACCTGATCAAGCACATCAAGAAATTAGTGAAAGTGCAAACGTTTGCAACAAGACTAAATCCAGAACTAAGGAGAGGAGGGCTAGGGGAGACATGATAACGACATATAAAATATTGCGAGGAACTGACAAGGTTGACAGAGACAGGATGTTCCAGAGATGGGACACAGAAACGAGGGGTCACACTTGGAAGTTGATGACTCCTATGAGTCAAAGAGATGTTAGGAAGTATTTCTTCAGTCATAAAGTTGTCAGGAAGTGGAATAGCCTAGAAAGTGGCGTAATGGAGGCAGAAACCATACATAGTTTTAAGACGAGGTTTGATAAAGCTCATGGAGCAGGGAGAGAGAGAACCTAGTAGCATTCAGTGAAGAGGCGGAGCCAGGAGCTTTGAATCGACCTCTGCAGCCACAAATAGGTGAACACACACACATACACACACACACACACACACACACACACACACACACACACACACACACAGTCACGCTGACGTGGGGGCACAAGGCTACTAGAACTTTAGTGTGTTTAAGGTGCATTGTAACTGCTAGCAGTAATCAGTGGTAGTTACAACGTCAGTGAACAATCCTACGAGTGATAACCTAAGTTATTAGTTAAAAAAAAGTCGAGAGGAAGCCTGAAATCATTAATATTTCAAAGTGCCAAACCGTTAGGGGCCTAGTAGGCACCTGATGCCACACAGATTCAAATATACAAAGATCAAAGTGAGTGTGGAAGCTGGAGTTCAAGAATTATGAGAGATTGGTTAACAAGTGAAATGTGGGCACCATACAGTGAGAGTGAAAATGTTAATAAGCAAAAGGAGAAAGGAAAATAAAATATTTAACAAGGGAAGGTGGCTGGAGTAGGCCTGCTGAAGCAGTGACGTCACAACAGTTGTGTGCCATTATACATATGAAGTGTAACCACCGAATGTGAAGTGCATTCTAACATAAGTGAAAAGTGAAATCACTTGAGGAACGCGGGATGTATGAGCATATATGGTTATAAATATCATGGTTGAAGGGTTTTCAAAATAGTGATAGAAGGCCTATGTACGACTACGTCATCAGCGTCTGGCAACTTGTCATCGCGCCGCTGCCAGCGCAAGTATTGCTCACCTATTGAGGTTGCATGTTGTCAGATTCTGGTCTCTGATCACTCACTCCTGCAAGCTATTGCCAGAATTAGAGTAGAAATAGGATAGATAAGGTGAAGATAGTGTTGACGAGAGTGTGAGGAGTAAAGTGGTCGAGCGACAGATAACGTCAGACACTTGTAGAAGCTGAGACAAGCTAAATTTTACAACCTAGTTACTTTCTGCATTTTATAAGTAGAATTGATAATTATTAGAATTACTATTGGTAAGTTTTAGAATTACTGGTATTATTACTGGTATTTATTAGAAGTATGAATACTTAGAAGTGGGGGCACACACATACACACACACACACAGGAACAAGAGGTCAGGCACTTGTAAAAGCTGTAGTACACGCCTAATAACCCTCCCTCTAGCATTCCACTATCCACTATTCCCTCCCTCCCCCCTCTCTTTCTCTCTCTCTCTCTCTCAATACTCTTTACCTATCTCTATCTACCTATCTCTCTCTCTACCTATCTCTCTCTCTACCTATCTCACTCTCTCTTATCTCTCTCTCTCTCTACCTATCTCTCTCTCTCACTACCTGTCTCTCTACCTATCTCTACCTATCTTTCTCAATCTCTCTCTTTACCTATCTCTCTCTCTCCTCTCTCCCATCTCTCCCCTCTAACATCCCTCCCCTCTAACATCTCTCCCCTCTAGCATCTTTCCCCCTCTAACATCTCTCCCCCTCTAACATCTCTCCCCCTCTCATTATCTCTCCCCTCTCCTATTTCCCATCTTGCTCTCCCCTCTCTCTCCCCTCCTCCCCTCTCTCTCCCCCTCTCCTCTCTCTCTCTCTCTCTCTCTCTCTCTCTCTCTCTCTCTCTCTCTCTCTCTCTCTCTCTCTCTCTCTCTCTCTCTCTCTCTCTCTCTCTCTCGCTCTCTCCTCCTCTCCTCTCTCTCCTCTCTCTCTCTTCCATCTCCCTCCTCTCTCCCCCTTCTCCACTCTCTCTCCCCTCTCTTTGCCCCCTCTCTCCCCTTTCTTCTCTCTCTTTCTCTCTCCCCCCTTTTTTTTCCTTCTCACTCTCTCCCTCTCTCTTTCTACCTTTCCCTTCTCTCTCTTTTTCTCTCTCTCACTTTTCTCTTTCAAAAAAAAAAGAAAAAAGAAAGGGAAGAAAAGGAAAAAAGAAGGAAAAAAATGTTGGGTAGTGGCAGTAACCAGGGATCAGATGAGAAAGGATCTGGTAGGGAGGAGTGGATGAAGGAGCAGTGGAAAAGGATGGAACAAGAGTGGGAGAGAAAATTAGGAGAGCTTTCCGAAATAATGTAGACAGAGCTTTCTGTGAAATTAGAAAAGAAGTTGGAGAAGGAGAAGAAGAATTGGGAAGCACAAGTCGAAACTACGGTAGCCAGAATAAGGGTCCTAGAAGATGAGGTAAACAGGCTGAAGCGAGTTACAGGGGCATTGACCAGAGAAGACACAACATATGAAGCTGAGAGGCCGAACAGAAAGGAAGGAGATATGAATTATGCTAAGGTCATATCAGCCTGCCCAGAAGGGCCAAGGAGTGAAAGGGGAGAGCAGCTGGGTGCAGATGGATAGGGTGATAGGTCAAATGCAGAGGCACAACCATGCTACCATGAGCCACTGGAAAAAAGAAGGGAGAAAATGACCACATACAGACAGGAACCAGTCACAGAGGGAGAGGCAATGGGAGGAGGAAAGGGCAAAATCAGGAGATAGAGGAAAGGACACACACTGAAAGACGGCAGGCAGAAAGGAAGGAGATTGAGAACATCACAGAAATAGGTGAAGAAGACATGAGCGAGATTGTAAATTTTCAGAATAGGGGGGTACTTGAAGGGGAGAAAACAACTGATCAAGCTGATTCTCAGAACAGAAACAGTGCAGAACAGGATCCTCCAAGAGAAACCACGGATGAAGTACTCGGAAGAGAACAAGAGGGTGTTTCTAGACACAGCCAAAACACAAACAGAATGACAGCAGCTGAGGGAGAGGACGAAAAAGCAAAAGGAGCTAGGAAAGGAGACAAGGATGGAGCCAGCAGAGGTCAATCAGAGCAGGACAGAGCAACAAGGGCAAGCACACACAGAACCATCCTCAGAACCCCACAACCTATCACAGCATCACAACACTACAATTTACAATCCATACTCACAGCTTCTACCCAACACCCAGCTATAGAATCCCACAGTACACTACTAGGTCTCCCAACCTCACAGGCCCCCAAAACTACAATGTTGGAGAGGAAACTGTAGGTATGGTACACAAACACTGATGGAATAACAAATAAGTGGGAGGAGTGGCACGAAAGAGTCAAAGAGGCATCACCGGACATCATGGCACTCACAGAAACCAAGCTTACGGGTATGATAACAGATGCCATCTTTCCAACGGGACACCAGATCCTGAGGAAAGACAGAGAGAGCAGGGGGGGGCAGAGGAGTGGCACTGCTGATCAAAAACCGATGGAATTTTGAAGAGCTGGAGAGAGGAGACAGCGGAGAAGCAAGCGATTACATAGCAGGAATGTTTCACTCTGGTGGTCCCAAAATGGTAATTGCAGTGATGTATAACCCACCACAGAACAGCAGGAGGCCAAGACAAGAGTATGATGAGAGCAATAGAGCGATGGTTGAGACACTGTCTGCAGTGGCCAGAAGAGCTCATGCATGCAGGGCAAAGCTCCTGATCATGGGTGACTTTAACCACAAGGAAATCGATTGGGAGAACTTGGAGCCACATGGGGGCCAAGATACATGGAGGGCTAAGATGATGGAGGTGGTACTGGAAAACTTCATGTACCAACACGTAAGGGACACTACAAGAGAGAGAGGAGAGGATGAACCAGCAAGACTGGACCTAGTATTCACCTTGAGTAGTGCAGATATTGAGGACATCACATATGAAAGACCCCTTGGGGCCAGCAATCATGTGGTTTTAAGCTTCGAATACACAGTAGAGCTACAAGTGGAGGGGAAAGCAGGAAGGCCAGGGCGAATGAAGCCAAACTACAAGAAAGGGGACTACACAGGAATGAGGAACTTCCTGAACGGGGTTCAGTGGGACAGAGAACTGGCAGGGAAGCCAGTTAATGAGATGATGGAATATGTAACAACCATGTGCAAGGAGGCTGAGGAGAGGTTTGTACCCAAGGGTAACAGGAATAATGAAAAAGCCAGGATGAGCCCATGGTTCACCCAAAGGTGCAGGGAGGCAAAAACCAAGTGTGCTAGGGAATGGAAGAAATATAGAAGGCAAAGGACCCAGGAGAATAAGGAGAGCAGTCGTAGAGCCAGAAACGAATATGCACAGATAAGAAGGGAGGCCCAACAACAATATGAAAACGAAATAGCAGCAAAAGCCAAATCTGACCCGAAGCTGTTATACAGCCACATCAGGAAGAAAACAACCGTCAAAGACCAGGTAATCAGGCTAAGGAAGGAAGGAGGAGAGACAACAAGAAATGACCGTGAAGTATGTGAGGAACTCAACAAGAGATTCAAAGAAGTGTTCACAGAGGAGACAGAAGGGGCTCCAGAAAGACGGAGAGGTGGGGCACACCACCAAGTGCTGGACACAGTACACACAACCGAGGAAGAAGTGAAGAGGCTTCTGAGTGAGCTAGATACCTCAAAGGCAATGGGGCCAGATAACATCTCTCCATGGGTCCTGAGAGAGGGAGCAGAGGCGCTATGTGTACCCCTAACAACAATATTCAATACATCTATCGAAACAGGGAGATTGCCTGAGGCATGGAAGACAGCAAATGTAGTCCCAATCTTTAAAAAAGGAGACAGACATGAAGCATTAAACTACAGACCAGTGTCACTGACATGTATAGTATGCAAAATCATGGAGAAGATTATCAGGAGAAGAGTGGTGGAACACCTAGAAAGGAATGATCTCATCAACAGCAGCCAACATGGTTTCAGGGACGGGAAATCCTGTGTCACAAACCTACTGGAGTTCTATGACATGGTGACAGCAGTAAGACAAGAGAGAGAGGGGTGGGTGGATTGCATTTTCTTGGACTGCAAGAAGGCGTTTGACACAGTTCCACACAAGAGATTGGTGCAAAAACTGGAGGACCAAGCAGGGATAACAGGGAAGGCACTACAATGGATCAGGGAATACTTGTCAGGAAGACAGCAGCGAGTCATGGTACGTGGCGAGGTGTCAGAGTGGGCACCTGTGACCAGTGGGGTCCCGCAGGGGTCAGTCCTAGGACCAGTGCTGTTTCTGGTATTTGTGAACGACATGACGGAAGGAATAGACTCTGAGGTGTCCCTGTTTGCAGATGACGTGAAGTTGATGAGAAGAATTCACTCGATCGAAGACCAGGCAGAACTACAAAGGGATCTGGACAGGCTGCAGACCTGGTCCAGCAATTGGCTCCTGGAGTTCAATCCCACCAAGTGCAAAGTCATGAAGATTGGGGAAGGGCAAAGAAGGCCGCAGACGGAGTACAGTCTAGGGGGTCAGAGACTACAAACCTCACTCAAGGAAAAAGATCTTGGGGTGAGTATAACACCAGGCACATCTCCTGAAGCGCACATCAACCAAATAACTGCTGCAGCATATGGGCGCCTAGCAAACCTCAGAACAGCATTCCGACATCTTAATAAGGAATCATTCAGGACCCTGTACACCGTGTACGTTAGGCCCATATTGGAGTATGCGGCACCAGTTTGGAACCCACACCTAGCCAAGCACGTGAAGAAACTAGAGAAAGTGCAAAGGTTTGCAACAAGACTAGTCCCAGAGCTAAGAGGTATGTCCTACGAGGAGAGGTTAAGGGAAATCAACCTGACGACACTGGAGGATAGGAGAGATAGGGGGGACATGATAACGACATACAAAATACTGAGAGGAATTGACAAGGTGGACAAAGACAGGATGTTCCAGAGACTGGACACAGTAACAAGGGGACACAGTTGGAAGCTGAAGACACAGATGAATCACAGGGATGTTAGGAAGTATTTCTTCAGCCACAGAGTAGTCAGTAAGTGGAATAGTTTGGGAAGCGATGTAGTGGAGGCAGGATCCATACATAGCTTTAAGCAGAGGTATGATAAAGCTCACGGCTCAGGGAGAGTGACCTAGGAGCGACCAGTGAAGAGGCGGGGCCAGGAGCTTGGACTCGACCCCTGCAACCTCAACTAGGTGAGTACAACTAGGTGAGTACACACTCACACACATACATACATACACACAATCACACATATACCATACATAGTTTAAGAAGAGGTATGACAAAGCTCAGGAAGCAGAGAGGGAGAGGACCTAGTAGCGATCAGTGAAGAGGCGGGGCCAGGAGCTGAGTCTCGAGCCCTGCAACCACAATTAGGTGAGTACAATTAGGTGAGTACATAGGCCCGTGGCCTGGTCACAGAAGCTCTCGCTTCAGATGGTTCGATTCTCAAGGGTAGAATCGCTGGGCGTGTTTCCTTACACCGTTTATTTATGCTCACCCATCAGTGAAATGGTTACCCTGGGGCTAGTCGATTGGTGTGGGTCGCATCCTGGGACAAAATTTATCTAATTTGCTCGAAATGCTCTGCATAACAAAGGGCTTTCTGTATAGTAGTATGTCACTGATGTCAGCTAGGCCTGTATACCTTGTACATGTATTATAAGAACATAAGAAAGAAGGAACACTACAGCTAGCCTACTGGCCCGTGTGAGGCAGGTCCAAGTTCCCCAATGCCCCAACCTAGTTAGGTCAGGTCGCTTTCACAGAATCTCACTTAGTAGCACAAGCTAGTCAGCTCCAACGCACGCCTCTTCATGTATTTACGTTACATTTTTTTAAAGCTACATAGTAGGTTGGTAGACAGCAACCACCCAGGGAAGTACTACCGTCCTGCCAGATGACTGTGGAACAAAAACCTGTAACTGTTTTGCATGATGGTAGGATTGCTGGTTTCTTTTTCTGTCTCATAAACACGCTAAGATAACAGGGATATCTTGCTACTCCTACTTACACTTTGGTCACACTTCACAGACACGCACATGCATATATATATATACATACATCTAGGTTTTTCTCCTTTTTCTAAATAGCTCTTGTTCTTTTTTATTTCTTCTATTGTCCATGGGGAAGTGGAAAAGAATCTTTCCTCCGTAAGCCATGCGTGTCGTATGAGGCGACTAAAATGCCGGGAGCAATGGGCTAGTAACCCCTTCTCCTGTATACAATTACTAAAAAAGAGAAGAAGAAAAACTTTATAAAACTGGGTTGCTTAAATGTGCGTGGATGTAGTGCGGATGACAAGAAACAGATGATTGCTGATGTTATGAATGAAAAGAAGTTGGATGTCCTGGCCCTAAGCGAAACAAAGCTGAAGGGGGTAGGAGAGTTTCAGTGGGGGGAAATAAATGGGATTAAATCTGGAGTATCTGAGAGAGTTAGAGCAAAGGAAGGGGTAGCAGTAATGTTAAATGATCAGTTATGGAAGGAGAAAAGAGAATATGAATGTGTAAATTCAAGAATTATGTGGATTAAAGTAAAGGTTGGATGCGAGAAGTGGGTCATAATAAGTGTGTATGCACCTGGAGAAGAGAGGAATGCAGAGGAGAGAGAGAGATTTTGGGAGATGTTAAGTGAATGTATAGGAGCCTTTGAACCAAGTGAGAGAGTAATTGTGGTAGGGGACTTGAATGCTAAAGTAGGAGAAACTTTTAGAGAGGGTGTGGTAGGTAAGTTTGGGGTGCCAGGTGTAAATGATAATGGGAGCCCTTTGATTGAACTTTGTATAGAAAGGGGTTTAGTTATAGGTAATACATATTTTAAGAAAAAGAGGATAAATAAGTATACACGATATGATGTAGGGCGAAATGACAGTAGTTTGTTGGATTATGTATTGGTAGATAAAAGACTGTTGAGTAGACTTCAGGATGTACATGTTTATAGAGGGGCCACAGATATATCAGATCACTTTCTAGTTGTAGCTACACTGAGAGTAAAAGGTAGATGGGATACAAGGAGAATAGAAGCATCAGGGAAGAGAGAGGTGAAGGTTTATAAACTAAAAGAGGAGGCAGTTAGG
Source organism: Cherax quadricarinatus (assembly GCF_038502225.1). Classification (NCBI taxonomy): domain Eukaryota; kingdom Metazoa; phylum Arthropoda; class Malacostraca; order Decapoda; family Parastacidae; genus Cherax; species Cherax quadricarinatus. The sequence continues at coordinate 23,764,555 of NC_091350.1, read as the reverse complement.
GTAAGATATAAACAGCTATTGGAGGATAGATGGGCTAATGAGAGCATAGGCAATGGGGTCGAAGAGGTATGGGGTAGGTTTAAAAATGTAGTGTTAGAGTGTTCAGCAGAAGTTTGTGGTTACAGGAAAGTGGGTGCAGGAGGGAAGAGGAGCGATTGGTGGAATGATGATGTAAAGAGAGTAGTAAGGGAGAAAAAGTTAGCATATGAGAAGTTTTTACAAAGTAGAAGTGATGCAAGGAGGGAAGAGTATATGGAGAAAAAGAGAGAAGTTAAGAGAGTGGTGAAGCAATGTAAAAAGAGAGCAAATGAGAGAGTGGGTGAGATGTTATCAACAAATTTTGTTGAAAATAAGAAAAAGTTTTGGAGTGAGATTAACAAGTTAAGAAAGCCTAGAGAACAAATGGATTTGTCAGTTAAAAATAGGAGAGGAGAGTTATTAAATGGAGAGTTAGAGGTATTGGGAAGATGGAAGGAATATTTTGAGGAATTGTTAAATGTTGATGAAGATAGGGAAGCTGTGATTTCGTGTATAGGGCAAGGAGGAATAACATCTTGTAGGAGTGAGGAAGAGCCAGTTGTGAGTGTGGGGGAAGTTCGTGAGGCAGTAGGTAAAATGAAAGGGGGTAAGGCAGCCGGGATTGATGGGATAAAGATAGAAATGTTAAAAGCAGGTGGGGATATAGTTTTGGAGTGGTTGGTGCAATTATTTAATAAATGTATGGAAGAGGGTAAGGTACCTAGGGATTGGCAGAGAGCATGCATAGTTCCTTTGTATAAAGGCAAAGGGGATAAAAGAGAGTGCAAAAATTATAGGGGGATAAGTCTGTTGAGTGTACCTGGTAAAGTGTATGGTAGAGTTATAATTGAAAGAATTAAGAGTAAGACGGAGAATAGGATAGCAGATGAACAAGGAGGCTTTAGGAAAGGTAGGGGGTGTGTGGACCAGGTGTTTACAGTGAAACATATAAGTGAACAGTATTTAGATAAGGCTAAAGAGGTCTTTGTGGCATTTATGGATTTGGAAAAGGCGTATGACAGGGTGGATAGGGGGGCAATGTGGCAGATGTTGCAAGTGTATGGTGTAGGAGGTAGGTTACTGAAAGCAGTGAAGAGTTTTTACGAGGATAGTGAGGCTCAAGTTAGAGTATGTAGGAAAGAGGGAAATTTTTTCCCAGTAAAAGTAGGCCTTAGACAAGGATGTGTGATGTCACCGTGGTTGTTTAATATATTTATAGATGGGGTTGTAAGAGAAGTAAATGCGAGGGTCTTGGCAAGAGGCGTGGAGTTAAAAGATAAAGAATCACACACAAAGTGGGAGTTGTCACAGCTGCTCTTTGCTGATGACACTGTGCTCTTGGGAGATTCTGAAGAGAAGTTGCAGAGATTGGTGGATGAATTTGGTAGGGTGTGCAAAAGAAGAAAATTAAAGGTGAATACAGGAAAGAGTAAGGTTATGAGGATAACAAAAAGATTAGGTGATGAAAGATTGAATATCAGATTGGAGGGAGAGAGTATGGAGGAGGTGAACGTATTCAGATATTTGGGAGTGGACGTGTCAGCGGATGGGTCTATGAAAGATGAGGTGAATCATAGAATTGATGAGGGAAAAAGAGTGAGTGGTGCACTTAGGAGTCTGTGGAGACAAAGAACTTTGTCCTTGGAGGCAAAGAGGGGAATGTATGAGAGTATAGTTTTACCAACGCTCTTATATGGGTGTGAAGCGTGGGTGATGAATGTTGCAGCGAGGAGAAGGCTGGAGGCAGTGGAGATGTCATGTCTGAGGGCAATGTGTGGTGTGAATATAATGCAGAGAATTCGTAGTTTGGAAGTTAGGAGGAGGTGCGGGATTACCAAAACTGTTGTCCAGAGGGCTGAGGAAGGGTTGTTGAGGTGGTTCGGACATGTAGAGAGAATGGAGCGAAACAGAATGACTTCAAGAGTGTATCAGTCTGTAGTGGAAGGAAGGCGGGGTAGGGGTCGGCCTAGGAAGGGTTGGAGGGAGGGGGTAAAGGAGGTTTTGTGTGCGAGGGGCTTGGACTTCCAGCAGGCATGCGTGAGCGTGTTTGATAGGAGTGAATGGAGACAAATGGTTTTTAATACTTGACGTGCTGTTGGAGTGTGAGCAAAGTAACATTTATGAAGGGATTCAGGGAAACCGGCAGGCCGGACTTGAGTCCTGGAGATGGGAAGTACAGTGCCTGCACTCTGAAGGAGGGGTGTTAATGTTGCAGTTTAAAAACTGTAGTGTAAAGCACCCTTCTGGCAAGACAGTGATGGAGTGAATGATGGTGAAAGTTTTTCTTTTTCGGGCCACCCTGCCTTGGTGGGAATCGGCCGGTGTGATAATAAAAAAAAATAAACGTCTTTGCTTCTATGACGGTACTCGGGAGTTTGTTCCACTCATCCACAACTCTATTACCAAACCAGTGCTTTCCTATATCCTTCCTGAGTCTGGATTTTTCCAACTTAAAACCATTGCTGCGAGTCCTGTCTTGGCTAGATATTTTTAGCATGCTATTTACATCCCCTTTATTTATTCCTGTTTTCCACTTATTAGTATTATTATTATTATTATTATTATTATTATTATTATTATTATTATTATGAAAGGTTGTGTAGTAAACCTGTTGCTGTCAAAAAGTCAAAGAGGAAGTCTGTGTCAAAAGTGGGGCCGTCAGCGAGGAGGGAAGATAAAATAAGGGTGTTAGAGCGGTGACGACGTCGGAGGTAAATTCTGTGTGCTCGCTGATAAACAGGACAGTCCAATAGAATATGAGAAACTGAAACTGGAATCTGACACTTCTCACAGAGTGGAACTGGGTGCCTCTCCATTGGATACCCATGAGCGAAACGTGTGTGTCCGATGCGAGAGAGAGCGTAGTCTCCCAACCACTACATCAGTGATAAGAAGACCAAGATCCTAAACTCGGCTTGATAGAATGCAATTTCTTAGAAATCGACTCAGCCCTACTTTGTTGCTAATGGTTGCGAAGGAGGTCAGAGATACAGCAAAACAGTCTGAGAATAGAATACTTCTATATTAAACCCGAAGGTCCTGTAACGCTGACCGCGCAGCAGTCAACTCGTTGCCTTGAACATCAACATGACCAGGGACGATTACCATGTTTTTGCTAGAAATCCGGCGCAACCAGAGTTGTAATAATGTTGGTAGAATTACCGACAATATGTAAAGTAAAAGGACACAAGTGCAACTAATGTGACATTTTTATTGTTAGTTGCACTTGTGTCGTTTTACTTCGCAACCAAAGTTGTATACGAAGAACTAGAAGATGAAGCGTATTAAACATTTAATTGCTTGCGATGCACTAAAGGAGTTTGAGACCACAAACGGTGAGGTAGACCTGGACACAATGCGAATAATTGCTTTGAGAATTACATATAGTTCAGCTGAGATTATTATTATTATTAAGAAAAAGAAGCACAGTTCAGCTGTGAAAATGCTAGCTGAGGCTAATAAATGACCTTGCACAACACTATCTGGGAAGAAAGCTGAATAGCCGACATCATCAGAGGATTTAGAACCTTCAGTGTAAACTGCAACGGCATGAGAATGAGACCGAAATTGGTCGAGAAAAAGGAAGCGAGAAGCATCTATAGGTATTTGAGCTTCCGCGCACCGCAGTGGAGAAGAACAGACATGAACTGTCGGAACCTTCCAGGAGGAAAGAGAAAAGTTAGATGCTGGATGAACATATAAAGGGGACAAATGAAGAGAAGCCAAAAGCCAGTGAAGACGACGAAAAAAGGGACATAGTAAACAGGGGCACGAACAAATAATGGACCTGTACTAATGCTTGTTACTATCCTGTGTTTAGAAGGATCGTGAAGGTCATGAGAGAGGACAAAATAATGGAGGCAATGGACATCACGTCGATCTTTAAAGAATGGAATATTCGTTTCTGCATATAGGCTCTCGACAGGGAAGGAACGAAAAGCCCCTAGATATAAACGTCAATTCATTATGATGAATGGAAACAAGAAAGAGTTGCAGGAGAGGCCACAGAATATATCTGGTGAACATAGTCTTCTTTCGATAAAATTATGACTTAGTGGAGTCGAAGAAGAGTTCCACTATCCGCCCACCACGAAAGATGAGCGAGGGTTTTAAGGAGGTTCAGTCGGAATGGCAAATTGCTTTCAGAGAGGTAATGAGGTTTCCAGGAGAACAGGCGATCAAACAGAAGGCCGAGAAATCTGACCGTATCACGTTCAGCGATTCCAGAGCCATACAGGTACAATGGAGCACCATAGACAACAGACCCTCTGGTGAAAATAATTTCGTGCATTTTGGCACCAGAAAATTTAAATCAATGAGTAGTGACCTAATGGAAAACGCGGTTGACAGCATCCTGGAGTGAGGCTGCTACCAGGCGAGAGTCAGCACCTGCAGAGGATAGAGTAATGTGATGACCGAAATTTAGACGAGAGAACAGAGGTCAGATCATTTATAACTAGTAGAAAAAGAGGGGTGCTAAGGGCACATCCCTGAAAGACACCTTCAGCTTGGACAAAATCCAGGGGAAGCAAATTATAAACCCGAACACGGAAACATCACTCAGAAAAGAAGTTTATAAGGAAAAGTGGCGCACTGCCTCGGAGGCCTAAGGAATGAGCTTGGACCAAGATGTTATATTTCTATGTAGTGTCATGCCTTTTCAAGATCAATGAACACTGCGATAAGTGAGTGGTTACTAGCAAAGGCATTTTGAAATCTAAGCAGACTAAGGAGTCAATGGTGGAACGACCTTTACGAAAGCTAAATTGTCTATCGTGTCCCAAAATGACACACTAAGGTTCCATCGACTTGCAAATTGCACTGGAAAGAACAATGGGACGATAGTGTGCGGCATCATGGACCGAAGTAAACTTTTTATGAAAGGCAGAACAATGGCAGATTTTCACAGCTGGGGAAGACCTTGGTAGCAAATAAGATTAAAAAGACGTAAGAGGACTGCGAGGGCTGACGGATGTAAATGTTGAAGCATTCCGATGTGAATGCCATCATCAGCCCCTTGAAAATGTGTTCAACAATGTATTTATACTATTAATGAAGCTTATTGAATAAGGAAAACATTTAGGTATAAAGGTACCTAATTATTGCACAGGTCTTATTTATCTGTTTATCAATTATGTACACTGAGAGCATAGTTTAAACCCAGTTCCTGGTATTAAAATAATCACAGTTTTGTTGTAAAGGCGAATTGTGATCACAAATTATGTACAGCACATAACTCATAAACCTAATGAAGTAAAAGCTTTATCTTGGGTGTGTTAGACTCGGCAGGTTGGGAGCGACACGGTGTCTTGGGTTGGATTCATCGCCACTCCCAAAGAGAACGGCGCCGTGTTGACGTGTACAGCGGTGTCGTCTACACTGTCAAACCCTCCCGTCTCCACAAACACAACACTCAATGTAACACGTAAGTAATACCATTATTATTGTTATTTGTAGTAGTAATAGTAGTAGTAGTAGTAGTAGTCTTAGTAGTAGTAGTAGTAGTAGTAATAGCAGTGGTGGTAGGCAGTAGGTAGTGGTAGGCAGCAGTAGGTAGGCGGTGGTGGCAGGTGGTAGTGGCCGCAGGTGGTGGTAGCATGGTAGTGGCGGTGAGTAGGTAGGTAGCAGGTAGCAGTAGGTGCAGTAGCAGTATGCAGTAGGACAGCAGCACGTAGCAGCAGTAGCAGGCAGTGGCAGTAGTGGCAGCAGCAGGTAGTAGCCGCAGCAGGTAGTAGCAAGGTGGCGGCTGGCTGGCTGGTAGCAGCAGGCAGGCGCAAGCATGGTGGTAGGCAGCAGGCAGGTGACGTAGCAGTAGTAATAGTAGTAGTAGTAGCAGTAGTAATAGTAGTAGTAGTAGTAGTAGCAGTTATCCCCCAATGTGAATACCTATTGCAGTTGTCTTTTCATTTTTTGTCAAAGTTGGAGTGATGTGATAATTTAAGATCACCGTCTCTCATCAAATAATTTAAGATCACCGTCTATCATCAAATAATTTAAGATCACCGTCTCTCATCAAATAATTTAAGATCACCGTCTCTCATCAAATAATTTAAGATCACCGTCTCTCATCAAATAATTTAAGATCACCGTCTCTCATCAAATAATTTAAGATCACCGTCTCTCATCAAATAATTTAAGATCACCGTCTCTCATCAAATAATTTAAGATCACCGTCTCTCATCAAATAATTTAAGATCACCGTCTCTCATCAAATAATTTAAGATCACCGTCTCTCATCAAATAATTTAAGATTACCGTCTCTCATCAAATAATTTAAGATCACCGTCTCTCATCAAATAATTTAAGATCACCGTCTCTCATCAAATAATTTAAGATCACCGTCTCTCATCAAATAATTTAAGATCACCGTCTCTCATCAAATAATTTAAGATCACCGTCTCTCATCAAATAATTTAAGATCACCGTCTCTCATCAAATAATTTAAGATCACCGTCTCTCATCAAATAATTTAAGATCACTGTCTCTCATCAAATAATTTAAGATCACCGTCTCTCATCAAATAATTTAAGATCACTGTCTCTCATCAAATAATTTAAGATCACCGTCTCTCATCAAATAATTTAAGATCACCGTCTCTCATCAAATAATTTAAGATCACCGTCTCTCATCAAATAATTTAAGATTACCGTCTCTCATCAAATAATTTAAGATCACCGTCTCTCATCAAATAATTTAAGATCACCGTCTCTCATCACATAATTTAAGATCACCATCTCTCATCAAATAATTTAAGATCACCGTCTCTCATCAAATAATTTAAGATCACCGTTTCTCATCAAATAATTTAAGATCACCGTCTCTCATCAAATAATTTAAGATCACCGTCTCTCATCAAATAATTTAAGATTACCGTCTCTCATCAAATAATTTAAGATCACCGTCTCTCATCAAATAATTTAAGATTACCGTCTCTCATCAAATAATTTAAGATCACCGTCTCTCATCAAATAATTTAAGATCACCGTCTCTCATCAAATAATTTAAGATCACCATCTCTCATCAAATAATTTAAGATCACCGTCTCTCATCAAATAATTTAAGATCACCGTCTCTCATCAAATAATTTAAGATCACCGTCTCTCATCAAATAATTTAAGATCGCCGTCTCTCATCAAATAATTTAAGATCACCATCTCTCATCAAATAATTTAAGATCACCGTCTCTCATCAAATAATTTAAGATCACCGTTTCTCATCAAATAATTTAAGATCACCGTCTCTCATCAAATAATTTAAGATCACCGTTTCTCATCAAATAATTTAAGATCACCGTCTCTCATCAAATAATTTAAGTTCACCGTTTCTCATCAAATTCTTATATTACAAATAAGAGTTCAGAATATTTTTGAGCTGTGTAAGTGTCATTTCACCAATTTAAATAAACAAATGGTTATAATGGTTTGTGTTCTATTATGAATACCATTTCTGATCAGCTCTCTATCCTGGATGCATCGTAAACCAGAGTTTTTTTTTCCATGCAATAAGTTTCCATCACCATCAAACTCTTAATAGGGAAGTTATGTATGTATAAAAATCGGTTTTCAGTTTATTGTGAGGTTAAGATTTCGGATTGTTGTAACAAATTCAAGATTTTGATGTTAAAAGTGACCTAACCATTTTTTGACTCGTCTATATAATTCTGATTTCAAAAATGGCAGTTACCCAAACACAACATTTCGTCATAATAATAAGAATTCGATTCATATATATAATTATTCTGTTTATTTTCCATAATGAATAAACGAGAATATTCAAAACAAAGCAACAACCAGAAATACGGAAAATAACAATACAAATATATGAAGAACTAAATAAAATTGCAAGAAATTTTCAAGTCTTTAAAGAAATTAATCCTTGCTCATGTTAGGACAGGATCTGACATGTTCCGGCAACCCATTTCACTGTTGATAATACGAACACAGGTACAGTGTGTCTTATGCCCAAAAATGTAGATATACACCATTTCCTTGGCAAATTAAATAGCTTAGCCCATTCTATAAACTTTACTGTTGAGTTTGAAGAAAATAACTCATTGCCTTTTCTAGATGTTTTAATTATTAAGGGTAATAATGAATTCAAATTTAAAATTTACAGAAAACCTACAAATAACTGTTCACATGTCCACTATTATTCTTCGCATCAAGATAGAGTTAAACTGTCTGCTTTCTCATCAATGTTTTTGAGAGTTTTACGAATTTGTAGTCCAGAGTTCATAGATGACGAAATATCCAAAATTTACGAAATAGGTAATGATTTGAAATACCCAAAAAATGTAATTGATAAATCTTTTAAAGCTGCTAGAAATACTTTTTACAATCCAAAAAGGGGCAACCAGCCTTATTCAACTAAAAATATGTTGGTTCTCCCTTACCGTGAAAACATGATTGATATGCCTTCTCTTCTCAAGACTTTTAACATTAAAGTTGCATTCAAAAATCTTGATACAGTAAAAAACTTTTGATAAAGAATTCCCCCCAAAATGCTAATGGATGTGTCTAAAAGATTCCTTGTAAAATTTGCGATAAAGTTTATTACAGTCAAACTGGTAAAAATCTCGAACTTAGATTAAAACAACATAAATATAGCATTAGAACTGGACAAGATTCCAATGCTCTATTTATTCATGTAAGAGATTTTAACCATCCAATTGATTTTCAAAAAGTTGAGAAAGTTGTATCAAGCAAGTCCATGGTCGACACAAATATATAATGAATCTTGCTTCATAAAAAGCAGTTTTGACAATAATATGAATATTTCCTTTGGTTTATATAAATTAGATCCATTCATAATTAATAGAATTTGGGAAGAATTTAATAATACACTGGACAAATAATAATTTTTTTAAATTTCTTATTTCTTGGGTAGAATAGTTTGTTGGTGGGTTGTGTGAAGGACCTGTCTAGTTGGGCCAGCGGGCCTGTTGCAGTGTTCCCTTTCTTATGAGTCGCGCATCAGGTGTTTCATTGTTGTGGGATCTGATAGTGAGGTTTTGGCTAGACCCCTTATATCTCCTTCCTTTGAAGCTTTACTTTCATAGTTCCTTGATAATGTGAGCAGTCACGAAAGCGCTTGGAATTTCTCTAGTCTTTCACAGTGGTTGTTTTGCATATGTATATATATATATATATATATATATATATATATATATATATAGGATGGGGTCCACCTCTGGTGTAAATTGTGGGACCCATAGCCTCGGAGAAGTGGATAAAAAGGCTTCAAGGAAGAATATTTGGATTTCTTCCTGAAGCCATTTGAATATTCCACTTCCCCTACCACCCCATCTATATATATATATATATATATATGTCGTGCCGAATATGTAAAACTGGCCAATTAGCAAGAACTCATTTAAAATTAAGTCCTTTCTAAAATTTTCTCTTATACGTTTAAAGATATATTTTTTCCATTAATGTTAATGTAAAAAATTTTAATTTTGCTCCAAAAGAATTTACCTAACCTTATTGCAACAAGAACAATTTATTTTAGCCTAACGCAACTAAATATGTTTTAGATTTGTTTACAATAATTTAATACTAAACAAACACAGTGAAATATATTTTTTTTCTTTAGGTTCAGAATGATTTTGGCGAAATTATTGCATACACAAATTTTCACTTGTCCTATATGGCAAGATGAGCGTTGCTATTTAAGCCAAGATCGCAAGTTCTGCCTATTCGGCACGACATATATATATATATATATATATATATATATATATATATATATATATATATATATATATATATATATATATATATATATATATATATATATATATATATATATATATATATATATATATATATATATATATATATATATATATATATATATATGTATATATATATATATATATATATATATATATATATATATGTATATATATGTATATATATATATATATATATATATATATATATATGTGTATATATATATATATGTGTATATATATATATATATATATATATTTTTTTTTTTTTTTTTTTTTTTTTTTTTTTTTTTTTTTTTTTTTATCACACCGGCCGATTCCCACCACGGCAGGGTGGCCCGAAAAAGAAAAACTTTCACCATCAGTCACTCCATCACTGTCTTGCCAGAAGGGTGCTTTACACTACAGTTTTTAAACTGCAACATTAACACCCCTCCTTCAGAGTGCAGGCACTGTACTTCCCATCTCCAGGACTCAAGTCCGGCCTGCCGGTTTCCCTGAATCCCTTCATAAATGTTACTTTGCTCACACTCCAACAGCACGTCAAGTATTAAAAACCATTTGTCTCCATTCACTCCTATCAAACACGCTCAAGCATGCCTGCTGGAAGTCCAAGCCCCTCGCACACAAAACCTCCTTTACCCCCTCCCTCCAACCCTTCCTAGGCCGACCCCTACCCCGCCTTCCTTCCACTACAGACTGATACACTCTTGAAGTCATTCTGTTTCGCTCCATTCTCTCTACATGTCCGAACCACCTCAACAACCCTTCCTCAGCCCTCTGGACAACAGTTTTGGTAATCCCGCACCTCCTCCTAACTTCCAAACTACGAATTCTCTGCATTATATTCACACCACACATTGCCCTCAGACATGACATCTCCACTGCCTCCAGCCTTCTCCTCGCTGCAACATTCATCACCCACGCTTCACACCCATATAAGAGCGTTGGTAAAACTATACTCTCATACATTCCCCTCTTTGCCTCCAAGGACAAAGTTCTTTGTCTCCACAGACTCCTAAGTGCACCACTCACTCTTTTTCCCTCATCAATTCTATGATTCACCTCATCTTTCATAGACCCATCCGCTGACACGTCCACTCCCAAATATCTGAATACGTTCACCTCCTCCATACTCTCTCCCTCCAATCTGATATTCAATCTTTCATCACCTAATCTTTTTGTTATCCTCATAACCTTACTCTTTCCTGTATTCACCTTTAATTTTCTTCTTTTGCACACCCTACCAAATTCATCCACCAATCTCTGCAACTTCTCTTCAGAATCTCCCAAGAGCACAGTGTCATCAGCAAAGAGCAGCTGTGACAACTCCCACTTTGTGTGTGATTCTTTATCTTTTAACTCCACGCCTCTTGCCAAGACCCTCGCATTTACTTCTCTTACAACCCCATCTATAAATATATTAAACAACCACGGTGACATCACACATCCTTGTCTAAGGCCTACTTTTACTGGGAAAAAATTTCCCTCTTTCCTACATACTCTAACTTGAGCCTCACTATCCTCGTAAAAACTCTTCACTGCTTTCAGTAACCTACCTCCTACACCATACACTTGCAACATCTGCCACATTGCCCCCCTATCCACCCTGTCATACGCCTTTTCCAAATCCATAAATGCCACAAAGACCTCTTTAGCCTTATCTAAATACTGTTCACTTATATGTTTCACTGTAAACACCTGGTCCACACACCCCCTACCTTTCCTAAAGCCTCCTTGTTCATCTGCTATCCTATTCTCCGTCTTACTCTTAATTCTTTCAATTATAACTCTACCATACACTTTACCAGGTACACTCAACAGACTTATCCCCCTATAATTTTTGCACTCTCTTTTATCCCCTTTGCCTTTATACAAAGGAACTATGCATGCTCTCTGCCAATCCCTAGGTACCTTACCCTCTTCCATACATTTATTAAACAATTGCACCAACCACTCCAAAACTATATCCCCACCTGCTTTTAACATTTCTATCTTTATCCCATCAATCCCGGCTGCCTTACCCCCTTTCATTTTACCTACTGCCTCACGAACTTCCCCCACACTCACAACTGGCTCTTCCTCACTCCTACAAGATGTTATTCCTCCTTGCCCTATACACGAAATCACAGCTTCCCTATCTTCATCAACATTTAACAATTCCTCAAAATATTCCTTCCATCTTCCCAATACCTCTAACTCTCCATTTAATAACTCTCCTCTCCTATTTTTAACTGACAAATCCATTTGTTCTCTAGGCTTTCTTAACTTGTTAATCTCACTCCAAAACTTTTTCTTATTTTCAACAAAATTTGTTGATAACATCTCACCCACTCTCTCATTTGCTCTCTTTTTACATTGCTTCACCACTCTCTTAACCTCTCTCTTTTTCTCCATATACTCTTCCCTCCTTGCATCACTTCTACTTTGTAAAAACTTCTCATATGCTAACTTTTTCTCCCTTACTACTCTCTTTACATCATCATTCCACCAATCGCTCCTCTTCCCTCCTGCACCCACTTTCCTGTAACCACAAACTTCTGCTGAACACTCTAACACTACATTTTTAAACCTACCCCATACCTCTTCGACCCCATTGCCTATGCTCTCATTAGCCCATCTATCCTCCAATAGCTGTTTATATCTTACCCTAACTGCCTCCTCTTTTAGTTTATAAACCTTCACCTCTCTCTTCCCTGATGCTTCTATTCTCCTTGTATCCCATCTACCTTTTACTCTCAGTGTAGCTACAACTAGAAAGTGATCTGATATATCTGTGGCCCCTCTATAAACATGTACATCCTGAAGTCTACTCAACAGTCTTTTATCTACCAATACATAATCCAACAAACTACTGTCATTTCGCCCTACATCATATCGTGTATACTTATTTATCCTCTTTTTCTTAAAATATGTATTACCTATAACTAAACCCCTTTCTATACAAAGTTCAATCAAAGGGCTCCCATTATCATTTACACCTGGCACCCCAAACTTACCTACCACACCCTCTCTAAAAGTTTCTCCTACTTTAGCATTCAAGTCCCCTACCACAATTACTCTCTCACTTGGTTCAAAGGCTCCTATACATTCACTTAACATCTCCCAAAATCTCTCTCTCTCCTCTGCATTCCTCTCTTCTCCAGGTGCATACACGCTTATTATGACCCACTTCTCGCATCCAACCTTTACTTTAATCCACATAATTCTTGAATTTACACATTCATATTCTCTTTTCTCCTTCCATAACTGATCATTTAACATTACTGCTACCCCTTCCTTTGCTCTAACTCTCTCAGATACTCCAGATTTAATCCCATTTATTTCCCCCCACTGAAACTCTCCTACCCCCTTCAGCTTTGTTTCGCTTAGGGCCAGGACATCCAACTTCTTTTCATTCATAACATCAGCAATCATCTGTTTCTTGTCATCCGCACTACATCCACGCACATTTAAGCAACCCAGTTTTATAAAGTTTTTCTTCTTCTCTTTTTTAGTAATTGTATACAGGAGAAGGGGTTACTAGCCCATTGCTCCCGGCATTTTAGTCGCCTCATACGACACGCATGGCTTACGGAGGAAAGATTCTTTTCCACTTCCCCATGGACAATAGAAGAAATAAAAAAGAACAAGAGCTATTTAGAAAAAGGAGAAAAACCTAGATGTATGTATATATATATATGCATGTGCGTGTCTGTGAAGTGTGACCAA